>NC_134688.1:304667774-304967774 GCF_050947455.1 Rhinoderma darwinii
CCTTTAACAAGCATTGGTCTATTTTGAAAACAGACAAACGCCTAGCCAGAATACTCACCCCTTTTCCAGCCATGACACCGCGTCGGAGCCCCAATCTCCGTGATATTCTTGTTCGGAGTCACTATGTTCCCTCTATACCCAACAAATATTTATTTGGATCAAGAGGGCCCAAATGGGGCAACGTGTCATGTGGAAAATGTGGAGCTTGCCAAATAATGGAGAGAACTGACACGTTCAGATTGCACCAATACGTATAAAATTGTGCATTTTGTAAATTGTAACACATGGAATGTTATTTACCATGCACAATGTCCCTGTAAGAAGATATATATTGGAATTACCTCAAGGGAATTGAAAGTACGTATAATGGAGCATATCAGGGACATTAAGGGTATTCAGCATAAACATAATGGAGATGAGGAGATTATTTTTGGTGACAGGAGCAAACCTCTTGCAAGACATTTCAAGGAGTGTCATGGCAGTAATTGGAGATTGCTGAAAGTAAAGGGAATTGATCGGATCTATGTTGGAAACCGTGGGTGGGGGGACATTATGAAAAACCTTTTAAGAAAGGAAATGAAATGGATTATTACGTTAGACACCTTGTCCCCAAGGGGCTTGAACGAATCACAAAGTTTTGCATCTTTTTTTATAATCATTTGTTTGGGACTAATGCTGTTTTTATTTGTTGCTAGTGTCAAGTTATCAGACTTTCGTATAAAGCGAATATTGAAGATTTTGAATCATATTGAATAGAGCTAATGACAACATATGCAGGATGATACGAAGATTTGGAAAACGAATATGGTTGTCTATTCTTGCATATATATAGAATGATGTATTTCTTACCTTGTTATGTCTAAATATAATAGAGATATTGAGAGATATATATACACATATATTGCTGAGTGCTGTTAAATCTATAAGTATCTAATACCTCGTTTCATGCACAAATGGTTTTTGTCGCATGGTATATCTGGGTCAATGTATTAATTGTGGCTGTATGTGCAATACTCTGTGTCTGTTCATATTGTTGGTCTTTTATATATATTTATAATGTATTTTTATTGTATAATTGTATATATGTATATATTTATATATATGTATAATTTATCTATATACACTGTGCGGCACATATTTAAGATAATTCATATATCTATTGGTGTATTGATCTTATTTATTATCTTATGTACTGGAACACGGCTCTATTTTTACTTTATTATATAGTTTTTATATGTATCGTTATGACATTTTCATATTATGTGTATAATATATTATTTCACACTTTTTATGGATCCGGGATGCTCGTTTGGATTGGAGCCCGTAATTCCTGGGCGCAAATCTGGCTGGACACTTTTTGTGCCCTGCATGGTTTTTGATGCCCCAGGTGTAAAGGATCTGCCAGGCACAACTCCTGTATCAACGCACATAGGTAATCAGTCTGCACCTGCTTCTATGTCTGTGAGACTGACTCCATCTTCCACCACTCAGGATGGCAGGCTTAGGAGTGGGAGAGCCTATCACAGCCTGGCCAGACGGAGCTAGCTCCCGCCCTCTGTCTATGTATACCTGCCTTTCCTGTTCCTCCTTGCTTGTGATTCTTCTCTGTTGCTTTCCTGGCCCTGCTGCAGCTTCTTGAACTACTTCTCCCTGCTTCGTATTGACCCTGGCTTACTGACTACTCTCCTGCTCTGCGTTTGGTACCTCGTACACTCCTGGTTTGACTCGGCTTGTTCACTACTCTCCTGCTCTGCGTTTGGCACCTCGTACTATCCTGGTTTGACTCGGCTCGTTTTACTACTCTTGTTGCTCACGGTGTTGCCGTGGGCAACAGCCCCGTTTCCCTTTTGTTCTGTGTTCCCCTGTCTGGTTGTCTGTCGTGCACTTATTGAGTGTAGGGACCGTCGCCCAGTTGTACCCCGTCACCTAGGGCGGGTCGTTGCAAGTAGGCAGGGACTGAGTGGCGGTTAGATTAGGGCTCACTTGTCTGTTTCCCAATCCCTGTCATTACTTAATCACAAGCCCATATACTTAGTCTACCCTGGTCCCTGACACTACTATGGACCCCCTTGAGACCCTGGCTCAGCAAATGCAGGGTCTCTCCCTACAGGTCCAGGCCCTGGCTCAGAGGGTCAACCAGCCTGATGCTACCATGGTAGTGCCCCTCACCTCACCTCTTGAACCCCACCTCAAGTTGCCTGACCGGTTCTCAGGGGACCGGAAGACTTTTCTCTCCTTTTGGGAGAGTTGTAGGCTCTATTTTTGCTTAAAGCCCCACTCCTCAGGTTCTGAGAGCCAGCGGGTGGGTATAATTATGTCCCGGCTCCAGGAGGGGCCCTAAGAATGGGCCTTCTCCTTGGCTCCTGACGCCCCTGAACTTTCCTCCGTTGATCTTTTCTTTTCTGCTCTCAGACTCATTTATGACGAGACTGACAAGACTGCCTTTGCCGAGAGTCAGTTGGTGACCTTACATCAGGGTAAGAGACCTGTTGAGGAGTATTGTTCTGACTTTAGGAAGTGGTGCATAGCTTCTCGGTGGAATGACCCTGCCTTAAAGTGACAGTTTAGGTTGGGCCTGTCGAACGCCCTGAAAGACCTGCTAGTTAGCTACCCCTCTTCTGACTCTCTAGACCAGGTTATGGCTTTAGCGGTACGACTTGACCGACGTCTCAGGGAACGACGACTTGAACATCTTGGTGTTTTCTCCTCTGACTCCACCAGGATGACTCCCGAGGTCCCGTTGCTTCGTTCTTCCACGGAAGTCTCGAAGGTACCTATGCAACTCGGGGCCTCCGTGTCCCCCCAACAACGCAGAGAGTTCCGCAGGAAGAATGGTCTCTGCTTCTACTGTGGGGACGACAAGCATCAAGTGAACAACTGTCCTAGGCGTAAGAATAAGCAGCCGGAAAACTTCCGCGCCTAAGTGATCATCGGGGAGGTCACTTGGGCGCACAGGTATTTCCCGTAAATATGAAACGTAATAAAATCTTGCTTCCCTTCCAGGTCTCTTTTGGTGGTAGGTCTGCTACCGGCAGTGCCTTCGTGGATTCAGGGTCTTCTGCTAATATCATGTCTGTGGAATTTGCTATGTCTCTAGCTATGCCTTTGATTGATTTGCCTAAACCTGTCCCGGTAGTGGGTATCGACTCCACTCCTCTTGCTAATGGTTATTTTACTCAGCATACCCCTGTTTTTGAACTCCTTGTTGGCTCCATGCATTTGGAGCAGTGCTCTGTACTGTCAATGCAGGGATTATCGTCCGATTTGGTTTTAGGCCTTCCCTGGTTGCAGTTGCATAATCCCACGTTTGACTGGAATACTGGGGATCTTACGAAATGGGGTAATGAATGCATGACGTCATGCTTTTCTGTTAATTCTATTTCTCCCCCTGAGGAGGTGAACACGCTACCTGAGTTTGTTCAGGACTTCGCTGATGTTTTCTCTAAGGAGGCCTCCGAAGTGTTACCTCCTCATAGAGAATACGATTGCGCAATCGATTTGGTACCAGGAGCTAAGCTCCCTAAGGGTAGGATATTTAATCTCTCTTGTCCCGAACGTGAAGCCATGAGAGAATATATCCAGGAATGCCTGGCCAAGGGTTACATTCGCCCCTCTACTTCTCCGGTAGGTGCTGGCTTCTTCTTCGTAGGGAAGAAGGATGGTGGTCTTAGGCCATGCATTGACTACCGAAACTTGAATAAGGTCACTGTGAGGAACCAGTATCCCCTTCCTTTGATTCCTGATCTCTTTAATCAGGCTCAGGGGGCCCAATGGTTCTCTAAGTTTGATCTACGGGGGGCTTATAACCTTATCCGCATCAAAGAGGGGGATGAGTGGAAGACTGCATTTAACACGCCCGAAGGTCATTTCGAATACCTTGTCATGCCCTTTGGGTTGTGTAATGCTCCCGCAGTCTTTCAGAATTTCATAAATGAGATTTTAAGAGACTACCTGGGGGTATTTCTTGTAGTGTACCTTGATGACATACTCGTGATTTTCAAGGACTGGTCCTCCCACATTGAGCATGTAAGGAAGGTGCTCCAGGTCCTTCGGGAAAACAAACTGTTTGCGAAGACCGAAAAATGTGTGTTTGGGGTGCAGGAGATACCATTTTTGGGTCAAATCCTCACTCCTCATGAATTCCGCATGGACCCCGCCAAGGTCCAAGCTGTGGCGGAATGGGTCCAACCTGCCTCCCTGAAGGCGTTACAGTGCTTCCTGGGGTTCGCTAATTATTACAGGAGATTTATTGCTAACTTCTCGGTCATCGCTAAGCCTCTTACGGATCTCACTCGCAAAGGTGCTGATCTCCTCCACTGGCCTCCTGAGGCTGTCTAGGCTTTTGAGGTCCTTAAAGGAACAGTGTCACCCCAAAAAAAAATAATATCAGTTTGATGTTAGTGTTTTATTAAAAACGTTTGTATTAATTTGTGTGTTTGTGTGTTACTTTTTTTTATTTTTACACTTTTTCTTCCCTATGTGGGCTGCCATTTTTTTTTCCATTTCTGTATGTGTCGATTAACGACACATACAGACATGGAATACGGCAGCTCCAGTCCATAGGAGTCAATGAACGGGACCCGTCCCATTCACTTTGCACTATGGCTCTGTCCTGCGCAGACGCAGGTCAGAGTCAGACAGAGCAGAGCAGCTGTTTGCAGGGAGAGAGCAGGCGCCATCTTGAAGACCAGCTGCACTGCAGGTAAGATGTGTGTCTCTGCATGTCCCACTCTCTACCTCACTGACCCCCGCTCTCGTGACCCCCGATGGGCCCCCCCACCCGACGCCCCCCCTCCCCCGACGGCCCCCCGACGGCCCCCCCCTCCCTCCCTTGTGTGAAGGACACACGATGAAACTGTACTGGGAAAGCCCTGAACGGTAAATCTCTCTATTGTGCTGAGACTGTTTGGGGATGTGACTAATGAACCTCTCAGTTTCAGCACAATTAGAGAGATTTACCGTTCAGGGGTCTGGGAAAGCTGGGTGACCACCATTACCCCTCCTACTGGAGTGTGAGAGGTTCATTAGTCACATCCCCAAACACACTCCACTAGGAGGGGTAATGGTGGTCACCCAGCTTTCCCAGACCCCTGAATGATAAATCTCTCTAGTGCTGAGACTGAGAGGTTCATTAGTCACATCCCCAAACAGTCTCAGGACAACTAGAGAAATTTACCGTTCAGGGGTCTGGGAAAGCTGGGTGACCACCATTACCCCTCCTACTGGAGTGTGAGAGGTTCATTAGTCACATCCCCAAACACACTCCACTAGGAGCGGTAATGGTGGTCACCCAGCTTTCCCAGAACCCTGAATGATAAATCTCTCTAGTGCTGAGACTGAGAGGTTTATTAGTCACATCCCCAAACAGTCTCAGGACAACTAGAGAAATTTACCGTTCAGGGGTCTGGGAAAGCTGGGTGACCACCATTACCCCTCCTACTGGAGTGTGAGAGGTTCATTAGTCACATCCCTAAACACTCCAGTATGAGGGGTAATGGTGGTCATCCAGCTTTCCCAGACGCAGATATAACCAGGAAAGGGCTGGATGGACGGGCTGAGGGTGCGCAGGGTTTTTGGTGACCCCCTCTGTCATGTGATCGGACCTAGGTTACCGGTTCATCAGACGGGGTTCATGTGACTATAACTCTGTCCATAACAAGAGACAGTGCACTCAGGACAAGCCCTGCCCTCATGCCATAGTTGTGTGGTTCTGTCTGCGGTGATGGCGGTGGGTGGCTCTGACACCCGCCTCCCCCGTCGGGCCATCTCAGCACAGAAGGGGTGTCCGGATTGGAGACACAGCGCCGCACCTGTCCTCAGGTTGTGTCTGGTATTGCAGTTCACCTCCATTGAAGTGAATAGGACAGAGCTGTAATACCACACACGACCTGAGGACAGGTGCGGCGTCATGTTTTCCTGGACGACCCCTTTAAGACTTTTCCCGTGTGTGTGGCAGAGTGGAGTGTGCACGGGCGCCGCTGATACTTCATAGCCGCTTATCAGTTGTTTTGAAGAATCAGCGGCGAGAACACACACACACACACATCCCCCAAACACACAAAATCAAGTGTAATCAAGCGTTTTTTATGTGTTTTTTTTGCACGTAAAATATGCAAAAAAAAAAAAACATGTCAAATACACGGCGTGTGAACCGGTCAACTGAAAAGTCATTCACTTCACTTTCATCATTCTAAGGCTGGGTTCACACGACCTATTTTCAGGTGTAAACGAGGCGTTTTACGCCTCGATTTACGCCTGAAAAGACGGCTCCAATACGTCGGCAAACATCTGCCCATTCATTTGAATGGGTTTGCCGACGTACTGTGCAGACGACCTGTAATTTTACGCGTCGCTGTCAAAAGACGGCACGTAAAATAACAGCCTCGGCAAAGAAGTGCAGGACACTTATATACATTATATGCAGGACACTTATATACATTATATGCAGGACACTTATATACATTATATGCAGGACACTTATATACATTATATGCGGGACACTTATATACATTATATGCAGGACACTTCTTGGGACGTAATTTGAGCCGTTTTTCATTGAATTCAATGAAGAACAGCTCCAAATTACGGCCGTAATTGACGCCTCGCAAAACGCGAGTACGAGCAATTACGTCTGAAATGACGGAGCTGTATTCTCCTGAAAACAGCTCCGTCATTTCAGACGTAAATGCAGTTAGCGTGTGCACATACCCTAGGGGTATGTTCACACACAATGTTTTCAGCTGAAAAATCGGAAGCAGAACGCCTACAAGCATCTGCCCATTGGTTTCAATGGGAAATACGGCGTTCTGTTCCGACAGGGCGTTTTTTACGTGGTAGTTTTCCAAAAACGGCACGTAAAAAGACGCCCGACCAAAATTAAGTGCACATCACTTCTTGGGACGTTTTTGGAGCCGTTTTTCATTGACTTTATAGCAAAACAGCTCCAAAAACGGCTGTTAAAAAACGCGAGTTTGATTAAAAAATGGCTGAAAATCAGGATCGGTTTTCCCTTTGTTTAGTAAGCGTGTGAACATACACTTAGCCTTTTGGTGTGTCCTATAACTTCTTCCAGCTGCAGAATCACACCCAATATGGCTGCCAGACACTACTTAGCAATTTGAAGACACCTTTACCTGGCTTGTAAGAGGGGGGGTGAGGTTCCCTCCCACATTTACAGCAGCTGTGAGTCAGGTTGCTTTGCCTTATTCACCTTGCTGTAATTCTGGGAAGTGCTCCCCCTGGTGGCCAACATTGGAAAACATGTCAAATTATTATTTAATTTTTAATACTTTCCACCATACGGAAAAAAAAAAAAAATACAGCAAAAAATTTAAAAAATATAATAGAAATAAGTAACGACACTTTAAAAAAAAAGGTTTAATTTGCGACACATTCCCTTTAAGAAGTGCTTTATCTCGGCCCCGGTGCTGGTTCAGCCCAACCAAATGGAACCAGGTTGACGCGTCCGAGGTGGGAGTGAGGGCTGTCTTGTCCCAGGGTACCAGGTCCCTCACCCATCTCCGTCCCTGTGCCTACTTCTCCAGGAAGTTTTCGCTCAGAGTAACTATGATATTGGCAACCGTGAACTCTTAGCCATTAAATGGGCATTTGAAGAGTGGCGCCACTTCCTGGAGGGGGCTAGGCACCAGGTAACGGTCCTTACCAACCACAATAATCTGGTTTTCCTAGAATCTGCCCGGAGGCTAAACCCGAGACAAGCTCGATGGGCGTTATTTTTTACCAGATTCAACTTTTTGGTTACCTATAGGGCTGGGTCTAAAAATATTAAGGCTGATGCACTGTCGCGTAGCTTAATGGCCAGCCCTCCTTCGGAGGAAGATCCTTCTTGTATTTTGCCTCCAAGTATAATCATTTCCTCTATTGATTCTGATTTAGTCTCTGACATTGCGGCTGATCAAGGTTCAGCTCCCGGGAACCTTCCTGAGAACAATCTGTTTGTTCCCCTGCAATTCCGGCTAAGGGTACTTAGGGAGAATCATGACTCCGCACTATCTGGTCATCCAGGCATCCTGGGTACCAAGCACCTCATTGCCAGAAACTATTGGTGGCCTGGGTTGCCTAAAGACGTTATGGCCTACGTCGCCGCTTGTGAAGTTTGTGCTAGGTCCAAGACTCCCAGGTCCCGACCAGCGAGCTTACTACGTTCTTTGCCCATTCCCCAGAGACCTTGGACCCATATCTCCATGGATTTTATCACCGATTTGCCTCCATCTCAAGGCAAGTCGGTGGTGTGGGTTGTAGTAGACCGCTTAAGTAAGATGTGCCACTTTGTGCCATTCAAGAAACTACCCAATTGTAAAGGATCTGCCAGGCACAGCTTCGGGGTTAACTCCCTTAATTAATCAGTCAGCACCTGAATCTTCATCCCTGAGATTGACTCCAGCTTCCACCACTCAGGCTGGCAGGCTTAGGAGTGGGAGAGCCTATCGCAGCCTGGCCAGACTCAGCTAGCTCCCGCCCTCTGTCTATTTATACCTGCATTTCCTGTTCCTCCTTGCTTGTTATTCTTTTTCGTGTGGTTTCCTGGCCCAGCTACAGCTCCTTCTACTTTGTTCCTGCTCCATACAGACCCTGGCTTACTGACTACTCTTCTGCTCTTCGTTTGGTACCTCGCACACTTCTGGCTTGACTCGGCTCGTTTACCACTCTGGTTGCTCACGGTGTTGCCGTGGGCAACTGCCCCTTTCCCTTGCTTGTATTCCCTTGTATGTTTGTCGTGTTTGTCGTGCACTTACTGAGTGCAGGGACCGCCGCCCAGTTGTACCCCGTCGCCTAGGGCGGGTCGTTGCAAGTAGGCAGGGACAGAGTGGCGGGTAGATTAGGGCTCACTTGTCCGTTTCCCTACCCCCCGGTCATAACATTATAACAAGCCCATACCTAGTCTACCCTGGTCCCTGACACCACTATGGACCCCCGTGAGACCCTGGCTCAGCAAATGCAGGGTCTCTCCCTACAGGTCCAGGCCCTGGCTCAGAGGGTCAACCAGCCTGATGCTACCTTGGTAGTTCCCCTCACCGCACCTCTTGAACCCCACCTCAAGTTGCCCGACCGGTTCTCAGGGGACCGGAGGGCTTTTCTCTCCTTTCGGGAGAGTTGTAGGCTTTACTTTCGTTTAAAGCCTCATTCCTCAGGTTCTGAGAGCCAGCGGGTGGGTATAATTATGTCCCGGCTCCAGGAAGGGCCCCAAGAGTGGGCCTTCTCCTTGGCTCCTGACGCCCCTGAACTTTCCTCCGTTGATTGTTTCTTTTCTGCTCTCGGACTTATTTATGACGAGACTGACAGGACTGTCTTTGCCGAGAGTCAGCTGGTGACCTTACGTCAGGGTAAGAGACCTGTTGAGGAGTATTGCTCTGACTTTAGGAAGTGGTGCGTAACTTCTCGGTCATCGCTAAGCCTCTTACGGACCTCACTCGCAAAGGTGCTGATCTCCTCCACTGGCCTCCTGAGGCTGTCCAGGCTTTTGAGGTCCTTAAGAAGTGCTTTATATCGGCCCCGGTGCTGGTTCAGCCCAACCAAATGGAGCCATTTATCGTGGAAGTTGACGCATCTGAGGTGGGAGTGGGGGCTGTCTTGTCCCAGGGTACCAGGTCCCTCACCCATCTCCGCCCCTGTGCCTACTTCTCCAGGAAGTTTTCGCCAACTGAGAGTAACTATGATATTGGCAACCGCGAACTCTTAGCCATTAAATGGGCATTTGAAGAGTGACGCCACTTCCTGGAGGGGGCTAGACACCAGGTAACGGTCCTTACCGACCACAAGAATCTGGTTTTCCTAGAATCTGCCCGGAGGCTAAACCCGAGACAAGCTCGATGGGCGTTATTTTTTACCAGATTCAATTTTTTGGTTACCTATAGGGCTGGGTCTAAAAATATTAAGGCTATTATATTAAGGCTATAAATATTAAGATTATTTTTGGTGACAGGAGCAAACCTCTTGCAAGACATTTCAAGGAGTGTCATGGCAGTAATTGGAGATTGCTGAAAGTAAAGGGAATTGATCGGATCTATGTTGGAAACCGTGGGTGGGGGGACATTATGAAAAACCTTTTAAGAAAGGAAATGAAATGGATTATTACGTTAGACACCTTGTCCCCAAGGGGCTTGAACGAATCACAAAGTTTTGCATCTTTTTTTATAATCATTTGTTTGGGACTAATGCTGTTTTTATTTGTTGCTAGTGTCAAGTTATCAGACTTTCGTATAAAGCGAATATTGAAGATTTTGAATCATATTGAATAGAGCTAATGACAACATATGCAGGATGATACGAAGATTTGGAAAACGAATATGGTTGTCTATTCTTGCATATATATAGAATGATGTATTTCTTACCTTGTTATGTCTAAATATAATAGAGATATTGAGAGATATATATACACATATATTGCTGAGTGCTGTTAAATCTATAAGTATCTAATACCTCGTTTCATGCACAAATGGTTTTTGTCGCATGGTATATCTGGGTCAATGTATTAATTGTGGCTGTATGTGCAATACTCTGTGTCTGTTCATATTGTTGGTCTTTTATATATATTTATAATGTATTTTTATTGTATAATTGTATATATGTATATATTTATATATATGTATAATTTATCTATATACACTGTGCGGCACATATTTAAGATAATTCATATATCTATTGGTGTATTGATCTTATTTATTATCTTATGTACTGGAACACGGCTCTATTTTTACTTTATTATATAGTTTTTATATGTATCGTTATGACATTTTCATATTATGTGTATAATATATTATTTCACACTTTTTATGGATCCGGGATGCTCGTTTGGATTGGAGCCCGTAATTCCTGGGCGCAAATCTGGCTGGACACTTTTTGTGCCCTGCATGGTTTTTGATGCCCCAGGTGTAAAGGATCTGCCAGGCACAACTCCTGTATCAACGCACATAGGTAATCAGTCTGCACCTGCTTCTATGTCTGTGAGACTGACTCCATCTTCCACCACTCAGGATGGCAGGCTTAGGAGTGGGAGAGCCTATCACAGCCTGGCCAGACGGAGCTAGCTCCCGCCCTCTGTCTATGTATACCTGCCTTTCCTGTTCCTCCTTGCTTGTGATTCTTCTCTGTTGCTTTCCTGGCCCTGCTGCAGCTTCTTGAACTACTTCTCCCTGCTTCGTATTGACCCTGGCTTACTGACTACTCTCCTGCTCTGCGTTTGGTACCTCGTACACTCCTGGTTTGACTCGGCTTGTTCACTACTCTCCTGCTCTGCGTTTGGCACCTCGTACTATCCTGGTTTGACTCGGCTCGTTTTACTACTCTTGTTGCTCACGGTGTTGCCGTGGGCAACAGCCCCGTTTCCCTTTTGTTCTGTGTTCCCCTGTCTGGTTGTCTGTCGTGCACTTATTGAGTGTAGGGACCGTCGCCCAGTTGTACCCCGTCACCTAGGGCGGGTCGTTGCAAGTAGGCAGGGACTGAGTGGCGGTTAGATTAGGGCTCACTTGTCTGTTTCCCAATCCCTGTCATTACTTAATCACAAGCCCATATACTTAGTCTACCCTGGTCCCTGACACTACTATGGACCCCCTTGAGACCCTGGCTCAGCAAATGCAGGGTCTCTCCCTACAGGTCCAGGCCCTGGCTCAGAGGGTCAACCAGCCTGATGCTACCATGGTAGTGCCCCTCACCTCACCTCTTGAACCCCACCTCAAGTTGCCTGACCGGTTCTCAGGGGACCGGAAGACTTTTCTCTCCTTTTGGGAGAGTTGTAGGCTCTATTTTTGCTTAAAGCCCCACTCCTCAGGTTCTGAGAGCCAGCGGGTGGGTATAATTATGTCCCGGCTCCAGGAGGGGCCCTAAGAATGGGCCTTCTCCTTGGCTCCTGACGCCCCTGAACTTTCCTCCGTTGATCTTTTCTTTTCTGCTCTCAGACTCATTTATGACGAGACTGACAAGACTGCCTTTGCCGAGAGTCAGTTGGTGACCTTACATCAGGGTAAGAGACCTGTTGAGGAGTATTGTTCTGACTTTAGGAAGTGGTGCATAGCTTCTCGGTGGAATGACCCTGCCTTAAAGTGACAGTTTAGGTTGGGCCTGTCGAACGCCCTGAAAGACCTGCTAGTTAGCTACCCCTCTTCTGACTCTCTAGACCAGGTTATGGCTTTAGCGGTACGACTTGACCGACGTCTCAGGGAACGACGACTTGAACATCTTGGTGTTTTCTCCTCTGACTCCACCAGGATGACTCCCGAGGTCCCGTTGCTTCGTTCTTCCACGGAAGTCTCGAAGGTACCTATGCAACTCGGGGCCTCCGTGTCCCCCCAACAACGCAGAGAGTTCCGCAGGAAGAATGGTCTCTGCTTCTACTGTGGGGACGACAAGCATCAAGTGAACAACTGTCCTAGGCGTAAGAATAAGCAGCCGGAAAACTTCCGCGCCTAAGTGATCATCGGGGAGGTCACTTGGGCGCACAGGTATTTCCCGTAAATATGAAACGTAATAAAATCTTGCTTCCCTTCCAGGTCTCTTTTGGTGGTAGGTCTGCTACCGGCAGTGCCTTCGTGGATTCAGGGTCTTCTGCTAATATCATGTCTGTGGAATTTGCTATGTCTCTAGCTATGCCTTTGATTGATTTGCCTAAACCTGTCCCGGTAGTGGGTATCGACTCCACTCCTCTTGCTAATGGTTATTTTACTCAGCATACCCCTGTTTTTGAACTCCTTGTTGGCTCCATGCATTTGGAGCAGTGCTCTGTACTGTCAATGCAGGGATTATCGTCCGATTTGGTTTTAGGCCTTCCCTGGTTGCAGTTGCATAATCCCACGTTTGACTGGAATACTGGGGATCTTACGAAATGGGGTAATGAATGCATGACGTCATGCTTTTCTGTTAATTCTATTTCTCCCCCTGAGGAGGTGAACACGCTACCTGAGTTTGTTCAGGACTTCGCTGATGTTTTCTCTAAGGAGGCCTCCGAAGTGTTACCTCCTCATAGAGAATACGATTGCGCAATCGATTTGGTACCAGGAGCTAAGCTCCCTAAGGGTAGGATATTTAATCTCTCTTGTCCCGAACGTGAAGCCATGAGAGAATATATCCAGGAATGCCTGGCCAAGGGTTACATTCGCCCCTCTACTTCTCCGGTAGGTGCTGGCTTCTTCTTCGTAGGGAAGAAGGATGGTGGTCTTAGGCCATGCATTGACTACCGAAACTTGAATAAGGTCACTGTGAGGAACCAGTATCCCCTTCCTTTGATTCCTGATCTCTTTAATCAGGCTCAGGGGGCCCAATGGTTCTCTAAGTTTGATCTACGGGGGGCTTATAACCTTATCCGCATCAAAGAGGGGGATGAGTGGAAGACTGCATTTAACACGCCCGAAGGTCATTTCGAATACCTTGTCATGCCCTTTGGGTTGTGTAATGCTCCCGCAGTCTTTCAGAATTTCATAAATGAGATTTTAAGAGACTACCTGGGGGTATTTCTTGTAGTGTACCTTGATGACATACTCGTGATTTTCAAGGACTGGTCCTCCCACATTGAGCATGTAAGGAAGGTGCTCCAGGTCCTTCGGGAAAACAAACTGTTTGCGAAGACCGAAAAATGTGTGTTTGGGGTGCAGGAGATACCATTTTTGGGTCAAATCCTCACTCCTCATGAATTCCGCATGGACCCCGCCAAGGTCCAAGCTGTGGCGGAATGGGTCCAACCTGCCTCCCTGAAGGCGTTACAGTGCTTCCTGGGGTTCGCTAATTATTACAGGAGATTTATTGCTAACTTCTCGGTCATCGCTAAGCCTCTTACGGATCTCACTCGCAAAGGTGCTGATCTCCTCCACTGGCCTCCTGAGGCTGTCTAGGCTTTTGAGGTCCTTAAAGGAACAGTGTCACCCCAAAAAAAAATAATATCAGTTTGATGTTAGTGTTTTATTAAAAACGTTTGTATTAATTTGTGTGTTTGTGTGTTACTTTTTTTTATTTTTACACTTTTTCTTCCCTATGTGGGCTGCCATTTTTTTTTCCATTTCTGTATGTGTCGATTAACGACACATACAGACATGGAATACGGCAGCTCCAGTCCATAGGAGTCAATGAACGGGACCCGTCCCATTCACTTTGCACTATGGCTCTGTCCTGCGCAGACGCAGGTCAGAGTCAGACAGAGCAGAGCAGCTGTTTGCAGGGAGAGAGCAGGCGCCATCTTGAAGACCAGCTGCACTGCAGGTAAGATGTGTGTCTCTGCATGTCCCACTCTCTACCTCACTGACCCCCGCTCTCGTGAACCCCGATGGGCCCCCCCACCCGACGCCCCCCCTCCCCCGACGGCCCCCCGACGGCCCCCCCCTCCCTCCCTTGTGTGAAGGACACACGATGAAACTGTACTGGGAAAGCCCTGAACGGTAAATCTCTCTATTGTGCTGAGACTGTTTGGGGATGTGACTAATGAACCTCTCAGTTTCAGCACAATTAGAGAGATTTACCGTTCAGGGGTCTGGGAAAGCTGGGTGACCACCATTACCCCTCCTACTGGAGTGTGAGAGGTTCATTAGTCACATCCCCAAACACACTCCACTAGGAGGGGTAATGGTGGTCACCCAGCTTTCCCAGACCCCTGAATGATAAATCTCTCTAGTGCTGAGACTGAGAGGTTCATTAGTCACATCCCCAAACAGTCTCAGGACAACTAGAGAAATTTACCGTTCAGGGGTCTGGGAAAGCTGGGTGACCACCATTACCCCTCCTACTGGAGTGTGAGAGGTTCATTAGTCACATCCCCAAACACACTCCACTAGGAGCGGTAATGGTGGTCACCCAGCTTTCCCAGAACCCTGAATGATAAATCTCTCTAGTGCTGAGACTGAGAGGTTTATTAGTCACATCCCCAAACAGTCTCAGGACAACTAGAGAAATTTACCGTTCAGGGGTCTGGGAAAGCTGGGTGACCACCATTACCCCTCCTACTGGAGTGTGAGAGGTTCATTAGTCACATCCCTAAACACTCCAGTATGAGGGGTAATGGTGGTCATCCAGCTTTCCCAGACGCAGATATAACCAGGAAAGGGCTGGATGGACGGGCTGAGGGTGCGCAGGGTTTTTGGTGACCCCCTCTGTCATGTGATCGGACCTAGGTTACCGGTTCATCAGACGGGGTTCATGTGACTATAACTCTGTCCATAACAAGAGACAGTGCACTCAGGACAAGCCCTGCCCTCATGCCATAGTTGTGTGGTTCTGTCTGCGGTGATGGCGGTGGGTGGCTCTGACACCCGCCTCCCCCGTCGGGCCATCTCAGCACAGAAGGGGTGTCCGGATTGGAGACACAGCGCCGCACCTGTCCTCAGGTTGTGTCTGGTATTGCAGTTCACCTCCATTGAAGTGAATAGGACAGAGCTGTAATACCACACACGACCTGAGGACAGGTGCGGCGTCATGTTTTCCTGGACGACCCCTTTAAGACTTTTCCCGTGTGTGTGGCAGAGTGGAGTGTGCACGGGCGCCGCTGATACTTCATAGCCGCTTATCAGTTGTTTTGAAGAATCAGCGGCGAGAACACACACACACACACATCCCCCAAACACACAAAATCAAGTGTAATCAAGCGTTTTTTATGTGTTTTTTTTGCACGTAAAATATGCAAAAAAAAAAAAACATGTCAAATACACGGCGTGTGAACCGGTCAACTGAAAAGTCATTCACTTCACTTTCATCATTCTAAGGCTGGGTTCACACGACCTATTTTCAGGTGTAAACGAGGCGTTTTACGCCTCGATTTACGCCTGAAAAGACGGCTCCAATACGTCGGCAAACATCTGCCCATTCATTTGAATGGGTTTGCCGACGTACTGTGCAGACGACCTGTAATTTTACGCGTCGCTGTCAAAAGACGGCACGTAAAATAACAGCCTCGGCAAAGAAGTGCAGGACACTTATATACATTATATGCAGGACACTTATATACATTATATGCAGGACACTTATATACATTATATGCAGGACACTTATATACATTATATGCGGGACACTTATATACATTATATGCAGGACACTTCTTGGGACGTAATTTGAGCCGTTTTTCATTGAATTCAATGAAGAACAGCTCCAAATTACGGCCGTAATTGACGCCTCGCAAAACGCGAGTACGAGCAATTACGTCTGAAATGACGGAGCTGTATTCTCCTGAAAACAGCTCCGTCATTTCAGACGTAAATGCAGTTAGCGTGTGCACATACCCTAGGGGTATGTTCACACACAATGTTTTCAGCTGAAAAATCGGAAGCAGAACGCCTACAAGCATCTGCCCATTGGTTTCAATGGGAAATACGGCGTTCTGTTCCGACAGGGCGTTTTTTACGTGGTAGTTTTCCAAAAACGGCACGTAAAAAGACGCCCGACCAAAATTAAGTGCACATCACTTCTTGGGACGTTTTTGGAGCCGTTTTTCATTGACTTTATAGCAAAACAGCTCCAAAAACGGCTGTTAAAAAACGCGAGTTTGATTAAAAAATGGCTGAAAATCAGGATCGGTTTTCCCTTTGTTTAGTAAGCGTGTGAACATACACTTAGCCTTTTGGTGTGTCCTATAACTTCTTCCAGCTGCAGAATCACACCCAATATGGCTGCCAGACACTACTTAGCAATTTGAAGACACCTTTACCTGGCTTGTAAGAGGGGGGGTGAGGTTCCCTCCCACATTTACAGCAGCTGTGAGTCAGGTTGCTTTGCCTTATTCACCTTGCTGTAATTCTGGGAAGTGCTCCCCCTGGTGGCCAACATTGGAAAACATGTCAAATTATTATTTAATTTTTAATACTTTCCACCATACGGAAAAAAAAAAAAAATACAGCAAAAAATTTAAAAAATATAATAGAAATAAGTAACGACACTTTAAAAAAAAAGGTTTAATTTGCGACACATTCCCTTTAAGAAGTGCTTTATCTCGGCCCCGGTGCTGGTTCAGCCCAACCAAATGGAACCAGGTTGACGCGTCCGAGGTGGGAGTGAGGGCTGTCTTGTCCCAGGGTACCAGGTCCCTCACCCATCTCCGTCCCTGTGCCTACTTCTCCAGGAAGTTTTCGCCCACTGAGAGTAACTATGATATTGGCAACCGTGAACTCTTAGCCATTAAATGGGCATTTGAAGAGTGGCGCCACTTCCTGGAGGGGGCTAGGCACCAGGTAACGGTCCTTACCAACCACAATAATCTGGTTTTCCTAGAATCTGCCCGGAGGCTAAACCCGAGACAAGCTCGATGGGCGTTATTTTTTACCAGATTCAACTTTTTGGTTACCTATAGGGCTGGGTCTAAAAATATTAAGGCTGATGCACTGTCGCGTAGCTTAATGGCCAGCCCTCCTTCGGAGGAAGATCCTTCTTGTATTTTGCCTCCAAGTATAATCATTTCCTCTATTGATTCTGATTTAGTCTCTGACATTGCGGCTGATCAAGGTTCAGCTCCCGGGAACCTTCCTGAGAACAATCTGTTTGTTCCCCTGCAATTCCGGCTAAGGGTACTTAGGGAGAATCATGACTCCGCACTATCTGGTCATCCAGGCATCCTGGGTACCAAGCACCTCATTGCCAGAAACTATTGGTGGCCTGGGTTGCCTAAAGACGTTATGGCCTACGTCGCCGCTTGTGAAGTTTGTGCTAGGTCCAAGACTCCCAGGTCCCGACCAGCGAGCTTACTACGTTCTTTGCCCATTCCCCAGAGACCTTGGACCCATATCTCCATGGATTTTATCACCGATTTGCCTCCATCTCAAGGCAAGTCGGTGGTGTGGGTTGTAGTAGACCGCTTAAGTAAGATGTGCCACTTTGTGCCATTCAAGAAACTACCCAATTGTAAAGGATCTGCCAGGCACAGCTTCGGGGTTAACTCCCTTAATTAATCAGTCAGCACCTGAATCTTCATCCCTGAGATTGACTCCAGCTTCCACCACTCAGGCTGGCAGGCTTAGGAGTGGGAGAGCCTATCGCAGCCTGGCCAGACTCAGCTAGCTCCCGCCCTCTGTCTATTTATACCTGCATTTCCTGTTCCTCCTTGCTTGTTATTCTTTTTCGTGTGGTTTCCTGGCCCAGCTACAGCTCCTTCTACTTTGTTCCTGCTCCATACAGACCCTGGCTTACTGACTACTCTTCTGCTCTTCGTTTGGTACCTCGCACACTTCTGGCTTGACTCGGCTCGTTTACCACTCTGGTTGCTCACGGTGTTGCCGTGGGCAACTGCCCCTTTCCCTTGCTTGTATTCCCTTGTATGTTTGTCGTGTTTGTCGTGCACTTACTGAGTGCAGGGACCGCCGCCCAGTTGTACCCCGTCGCCTAGGGCGGGTCGTTGCAAGTAGGCAGGGACAGAGTGGCGGGTAGATTAGGGCTCACTTGTCCGTTTCCCTACCCCCCGGTCATAACATTATAACAAGCCCATACCTAGTCTACCCTGGTCCCTGACACCACTATGGACCCCCGTGAGACCCTGGCTCAGCAAATGCAGGGTCTCTCCCTACAGGTCCAGGCCCTGGCTCAGAGGGTCAACCAGCCTGATGCTACCTTGGTAGTTCCCCTCACCGCACCTCTTGAACCCCACCTCAAGTTGCCCGACCGGTTCTCAGGGGACCGGAGGGCTTTTCTCTCCTTTCGGGAGAGTTGTAGGCTTTACTTTCGTTTAAAGCCTCATTCCTCAGGTTCTGAGAGCCAGCGGGTGGGTATAATTATGTCCCGGCTCCAGGAAGGGCCCCAAGAGTGGGCCTTCTCCTTGGCTCCTGACGCCCCTGAACTTTCCTCCGTTGATTGTTTCTTTTCTGCTCTCGGACTTATTTATGACGAGACTGACAGGACTGTCTTTGCCGAGAGTCAGCTGGTGACCTTACGTCAGGGTAAGAGACCTGTTGAGGAGTATTGCTCTGACTTTAGGAAGTGGTGCGTAACTTCTCGGTCATCGCTAAGCCTCTTACGGACCTCACTCGCAAAGGTGCTGATCTCCTCCACTGGCCTCCTGAGGCTGTCCAGGCTTTTGAGGTCCTTAAGAAGTGCTTTATATCGGCCCCGGTGCTGGTTCAGCCCAACCAAATGGAGCCATTTATCGTGGAAGTTGACGCATCTGAGGTGGGAGTGGGGGCTGTCTTGTCCCAGGGTACCAGGTCCCTCACCCATCTCCGCCCCTGTGCCTACTTCTCCAGGAAGTTTTCGCCAACTGAGAGTAACTATGATATTGGCAACCGCGAACTCTTAGCCATTAAATGGGCATTTGAAGAGTGACGCCACTTCCTGGAGGGGGCTAGACACCAGGTAACGGTCCTTACCGACCACAAGAATCTGGTTTTCCTAGAATCTGCCCGGAGGCTAAACCCGAGACAAGCTCGATGGGCGTTATTTTTTACCAGATTCAATTTTTTGGTTACCTATAGGGCTGGGTCTAAAAATATTAAGGCTGATGCACTGTCGTATAGCTTCATGGCCAGCCCTCCTTCGGAGGAAGATCCTGCTTGTATTTTGCCTCCAGGTATAATAATTTCCTCGATCGATTCTGATTTAGTCTCTGAAATTGCTGCTGCTCAAGGTTCAGCTCCCGGGAACCTTCCTGAGAACAAGCTGTTTGTTCCCCTGCAATTCCGGCTAAGGGTACTTAGGGAAAATCATGACTCCGCACTATCTGGTCATCCAGGCATCCTGGGTACCAAACACCTCATTACCAGAAATTATTGGTGGCCTGGGTTGCCTAAAGACGTTAAGGCCTACGTCGCCGCTTGTGAGGTTTGTGCTAGGTCCAAGACTCCCAGGTCCCGACCAGCGGGCTTACTGCGTTCGTTGCCCATTCCCCAGAGACCTTGGACACATATCTCCATGGATTTTATCACCGATTTGCCTCCATCCCAAGGCAAGTCGGTGGTGTGGGTGGTGGTAGACCGCTTCAGTAAGATGTGCCACTTTGTGCCCCTCAAGAAACTACCCAACGCCAAGACGTTGGCTACCTTGTTTGTCAAACACATCCTGCGTCTCCATGGGGTCCCTGTCAATATTGTTTCGGACAGAGGGGTACAATTTGTTTCATTGTTTTGGAGAGCCTTCTGTATGAAGTTGGGGATTGATCTGTCCTTCTCCTCTGCCTTCCATCCTGAAACCAATGGTCAAACGGAGAGGACTAATCAATCTCTAGAACAATACTTAAGGTGTTTTGTCTCTGACTGTCAATATGATTGGGTCTCATTCATTCCCCTCGCCGAATTTTCCCTTAATAACCGAGTCAGTAACTCGTCAGGGGTCTCTCCCTTTTTCTGTAATTTTGGGTTTAATCCACGGTTCTCCTCCGTTTCACCTGGTAGTTCCAACAATCCCGAGGTAGAGGTCGTTCATCAGGAACTGTGCACAGTCTGGGCCCAGGTTCAGAAGAACCTAGAGGCGTCCCAGAGCGTACAAAAAACTCAGGCTGATAAAAAACGTTCTGCTAACCCCCTGTTTATGGTCGGGGATCTGGTGTGGTTGTCGTCTAGGAACTTGCGTCTCAAGGTTCCGTCCAAGAAGTTTGCTCCCCGGTTTATTGGGCCGTATAAGGTCATTGAGGTCCTCAATCCTGTCTCCTTCCGGCTGGAGTTACCCCCATCTTTTCGTATACACGACGTGTTTCATGCCTCCCTCCTTAAACGCTACTCCCCGTCCTTGGCTCCCTCGAGGAGACCTCCTGTTCCCATCCTCACCCCTGAGGGGGTGGAATTCGAGGTGGCCAGGATTGTGGACAGCAAGATGGTCCAAGGCTCCCTCCAGTACCTGGTCCATTGGAGAGGTTACGGGCCCGAGGAGAGGACTTGGGTACCCGCCCGGGATGTTCACGCTGGGGTATTGGTCAGGAGGTTCCACCTGCGTTTCCCCAGTAAGCCAGGTCCACTTAGAAAGGGTCCGGTGGCCCCTCATAAAAGGGGGGGTACTGTAAAGGATCTGCCAGGCACAGCTTCGGGGTTAACTCCCTTAATTAATCAGTCAGCACCTGAATCTTCATCCCTGAGACTGACTCCAGCTTCCACCACTCAGGCTGGCAGGCTTAGGAGTGGGAGAGCCTATCGCAGCCTGGCCAGACTCAGCTAGCTCCCGCCCTCTGTCTATTTATACCTGCATTTCCTGTTCCTCCTTGCTTGTTATTCTTTTTCGTGTGGTTTCCTGGCCCAGCTACAGCTCCTTCTACTTTGTTCCTGCTCCATACAGACCCTGGCTTACTGACTACTCTTCTGCTCTTCGTTTGGTACCTCGCACACTCCTGGCTTGACTCGGCTCGTTCACCACTCTGGTTGCTCACGGTGTTGCCGTGGGCAACTGCCCCTTTCCCTTGCTTGTATTCCCTTGTATGTTTGTCGTGTTTGTCGTGCACTTACTGAGTGCAGGGACTGCCGCCCAGTTGTACCCCGTCGCCTAGGGCGGGTCGTTGCAAGTAGGCAGGGACAGAGTGGCGGGTAGATTAGGGCTCACTTGTCCGTTTCCCTACCCCCCGGTCATTACACCAATGCTAAGATGTTAGCTACCTTGTTTGTCAAACACATCCTGCGTCTACATGGGGTCCCTGTCAATATTTTTTCTGACAGAGGGGTACAAGTTATTTCATTATTTTGGAGAGCCTTCTGTAAAAAGTTGGGGATTGATCTGTCCTTCTCCTCTGCCTTCCATCCTGAAACTAATGGCCAAACTGAGAGGACTAATCAGTCTCTTGAACAATATTTAAGGTGTTTTATCTCTGACTGTCAATATGATTGGGTCTCAATCATTCCCCTCGCCGAATTTTACCTTAATAACCGGGTCAGTAACTCGTCAGGGGTCTCCCCCTTTTTCTGTAATTTTGGGTTTAATCCATGGTTTTCCTCCGTTTCACCTGGTAGTTCCAACAATCCCGAGGTAGAGGTCGTTCATCGGGAACTGTGCACAGTCTGGGCCCAGGTTCAGAAGAACCTAGAGGCGTCCTAGAGCATACAAAAAACTCAGGCAGATAGTAGACGTTCTGCTAACCCCTTGTTTATGGTCGGGGATCTGGTGTGGCTATCGTCAAAAAATTTGCGCCTTAAAGTCCCGTCCAAGAAGTTTGCTCCCCGGTTTATTGGGCTGTACAAGGTCATTGAAGTCCTCAATCCTGTCTCCTTCCGACTGGAGTTGCCCCCATCTTTTCGAGTACACGACGTGTTTCATGCCTCCCTCCTTAAACGCTGCTCCCCGTCCTTGGCTCCCTCGAGGGAATCTCCGGTCCCTGTTCTCACCCCTGAGGGGTAGAATTCGAGGTGGCCAAGATTGTGGACAGCAGGATGGTCCAAGGCTCCCTCAAGTACCTGGTCCATTGGAGAGGATACGGGCCTGAGGAGAGGACTTGGGTACCCGCCCGGGATGTTCACGCTGGGATATTCGTCAGGAGGTTCCACCTTCGTTTCCCCAATAAACCAGGTCCACTTAGAAAGGGTCCGGTGGCCCCTCATAAAAGGGGGGGTACTGTAAAGGATCTGCCAGGCACAACTCCTGTATCAACGCCCATAGGTAATCAGTCTGCACCTGCTTCTATGTCTGTGAGACTGACTCAATCTTCCACCACTCAGGATGGCAGGCTTAGGAGTGGGAGAGCCTATCACAGCCTGGCCAGACGGAGCTAGCTCCCACCCTCTGTCTATGTATACCTGCCTTTTCTGTTCCTCCTTGCTTGTGATTCTTCTTTGTTGGTTTCCTGGCCCTGCTGCAGCTTCTTGAACTACTTGTCCCTGCTTCGTATTGACCCTGGCTTACTGACTACTCTCCTGCTCTGCGTTTGGCACCTCGTACTCTCCTGGTTTGACTCGGCTCGTTTACTACTCTTGTTGCTCACGGTGTTGCCGTGGGCAACTGCCCCGTTTCCCTTTTGTTCTGTGTTCCCTTGTCTGGTTGTCTGTCGTGCACTTATTGAGTGTACGGACCGTCGCCCAGTTGTACCCCGTCGCCTAGGGCGGGTCGTTGCAAGTAGGCAGGGACTGAGTGGCGGGTAGATTAGGGCTCACTTGTCTGTTTCCCAATCCCTGTCATTACACCAGGTTGGTCTTCTGATCGGGATGATCATCCACGAACCCATTTACCTACACTTGTGCACTTTATATTTAATATAATTTATTGTAATTATAGTTACTGTTATATTGGGTGGGGGTCTGGTCCATTTTTTTCACGGTCCTCTTGTTTATTTGGGTTTTTAATATATACACTATATAACACATATTATTGGTATATTTATATTTAATTATTGTTATATTTAATTATTGGTGTAAATAGATTTACTTACATTTATTTATTACACATGGAATAATAGGTGATGAGCATTTAGTGATGGCCTGGCGGACTATCTTTAGGAATGTACATAGAAACTTGAATACATTATGCTAGTGATTGAGATATTTATACAGCTATAATTATGGAATTGATATTTATTTATTATTTAAAAGTAACCCTTTTTGTATGATAGATATATGTAGGTATAATGATATACATAAATGAATTCCTTATCTATGTACATAAGTACTTGGCTTTTTAAAATTGATACTATTGATGACATTTTCCTCTACAGATAGATACTACTTGTTTCACTTTCTTGGTACTCGATGGGTGCGCGTGCGGGTCACGTGATCTCTTATACGTCAGACCAGAAGTTGTCAATTGAGGTTTGAGAACGAGTCCTGGTTCCAGGTACAACTTCCGGCCGTGATGCGGATGGTCTGACGTGTGGAGATGGGCGTGATCTGTCATGCGCCGCCCAACATCATCTCATTTCAGTCTGTATTTAACAGGGGAAACAAATAGCATACTCTTCTCCTGACAATGGAAGCAAAACGCGCGTCGAGGTGGTCCTCGGATCAGGTAGTTGTCATCATGTCCACCCCAGGTAAATAAACAACCATTATAGACATCAATGTGATTTATAACTTATACATGACACTTTACACATGTCATGTTAAAACACTTATGCCATAGCTTGTTGATCAAATTCTAGACTGCTGATCTTCAGGCGATACTCTGTATTATTACACTACTGCACTATCACATGGTTATTATTATGAATTATGGTGGACGTTCCAATCCGGGGTGTTTTTAATTATCTGTGTTTGCATTTTGTGGGTAATTTTTCCCTAATGGGATAATAAAGATTTATATTTGTTATTTTGTTGTGTATTGAGTTTATTGCGCATCAGGTATATTTTTGGGAATTCCCTTTAACCTTTACCTAACAATTTCCACCACCACGGTCGCTTCTGCTCTATGGGAGGCTTCTGTCCTCCCTGAGGTCCCCTCAGGAGCAGGACGTAGAAGAATATTTCTCGCCGCTTAACTGCAATAACTCTGCTCAATCTTTATTAAAACCATAAAGCAGTACAAAATGTAAAAAAAAAAATGCAGCTCACGAAAAGACAATTGGGAAACAATGTAAGCGTCGTCTTTACCAAATCTGTACTTTTATCAGAGAAAGGTTAAAACAACAAGCAATAGACAGACGACAATTACAGAGAGAGAAGAAAAAAATTTAATGGTCAGGCCATACAGCGAGGTAGCAGAGAGGAGGGAGTTAGCGGTCAACTATTTAGAAAATGCCTGAGATTACTTCAACAATCGGCAGAGTTGCTGGATTCTGAATATCAGTGAATGTGGCCAGACATTTAGATTAGTACCGGGGAATTGTAGACTTCCAATGTCTAGGCAAAACCTAGTCTGAATAAATGGAGGAGAACCTTCTTCTGGAAAGAAATAGATCTGGAGAGAATGGAGCTGAGAGGGCATGTTCGAAGAGAGCATTTATTGTCAACCAAAATGGCGCGATGTGCCTACAATTCCATCAGATGTCAGTAAGTGTACCTACCATTCCCCCACAGCTCCAACATGTCTCCAAACACTCCATGGGTAAAGCCCATGGAAGACCACCAGGACTCCTGAACCAACATGTATGTAAAAGTTTTTCTAGTTTTGCACAATAAAAACACTTTTTAATTTTTTTACAAAATAATTTGTTTTTGTGACGCTGCATTCGAAGATGAACTGCATAGTTTTTCAATTCAACAGCACTTCATAGGGCGGGAAGGGGTTAAAACCCACTCTCTGAAGCCCCCTTCAAGATACATTTTAACTAATCTGGTCCCCATGGCAGAAATATGTCTTTCCATCTGGCACCTCCAGCAGACTCCTTTCAGTCTAGTTTGATTTATTTTACCTCAGAGTTCCTCTATTTCCCTTTTTTTAATTTCTTCTCTCCCCCCTTTTTTTGAACTATTTTGAACTATTTCTAACAGGGGCTGTGCAGGATTAGAAAAATATGGCTGCTTTCTTCCAAAAACAGCACCACACCTATCCACAGGTTGTATTTGGTATTGAAGGTTTGCTCCATTGAAGTGAATGGTAATGAGCTGTAATACCACAAACAACCTATGGACAGGTGTGGTGCTGGTTTTTGGAGAAAGCAGACAAGTTATCTTTTCCTGGAGAACTCTTTGCCATGGAAAGTTATTGTGCGGAGATGCTCCCTGCATTATCCCTTTTCCTTTATGGCCGCTGATATGTACTATTCAGCTTTATGGCCTCTGTGGTAAGTACACTGCCAGTCATTAACCCATTAAGGACACAGCCTATTTTGGCCTTCAGGACATGTTTCACTTTATGTGGTAATAACTTCGGAATGCTTTTACCTATCCAACCGATTCTGAGATTGTTTTCTCGTGACACATTGGACTTGGCAAAATTTGCTCGATACATTAAGTATTTAATTGTGAAAAACACCAAAATTTCACGAAAAATTGCAAAAATTAGCATTTTTCTAAATTTATATGTATCTGCTTGTAAGACAGATAGTAATACCACACAAAATTGTTGCTAATTAACATCACCGATGTGTCTAATTTAGATTGGCATTGTTTTTAGAACATCCTTTTATTTTTCTATGACATCACAAGGATTAGAACTTTAGCAGCAATTTCTCACATTTTCAAGAAAATTTCAAAAGGCTATTTTTACAGGGACCAGTTCAGTTATGAAGAGGATTTTAGGGCCTTATATATTAGAAACCCTCGATAAATCACCCCATTTTAAAAACTTCACCCCTCAAATTATTCAAAACAGCATTTAGAAAGTTTCTTAACCCTTTAGATGTTTCACAGGAATTAAGGCAAAGTAGATGTGACATTTTCAAATTTCTTTTTTCTTTTGCAGAAATAAATTTTTCATCAATTTTTTTTTGTAACACAGAAAGTTTTACCAGAGAAACGCAACTCAATATCTATTGCCCGGATTCTGCAGTATTTAGAAATACCCGACATGTGGCCCTAGTGCATTTATTGACTGAAGCGCCGGCCTCAGAAACAAAGGAGCACCTAGAGGATTTTGGGGCCTCATGTCGGGTCTGAAAGGCTCTTGCAAAAAATACAATGGAGCGGACCTCAATAGTTGGTGGGCGTGCAACAGTTAAATTCAAAAAAGGCTGCCTGCCGGCAGAAATAGGCCCTGTTTTCCAACCATTATTAAAGAGTAAAAATAAAAAAGTCTTTATTCAATTTGCAACAAGGACAGACTACATGAAATTTAAAAGTTAAAGAGGCTCTGTCACCAGATTTTGCAACCCCTATCTGCTATTGCAGCAGATAGGCGCTGCAATGTAGATTACAGTAACGTTTTTATTTTTAAAAAACGAGCATTTTTGGCCAAGTTATGACCATTTTTGTAGTTATGCAAATGAGGCTTGCAAAAGTCCAAGTGGGTGTGTTTAAAAGTAAAAGTCCAAGTGGGCGTGTATTAGGTGCGTACATCGGGGCGTTTTTAATACTTTTACTAGCTGGGCGCTCTGATGAGAAGTATCATCCACTTCTCTTCAGAACGCCCAGCTTCTGCCAGATCATGCTGTGACGTCACTCACAGGTCCTGCATCGTGTCAGACGAGCGAGGACACCGGCACCAGAGGCTTCAGTTGATTCTGCAGCAGCATCGGCGTTAGCAGGTAAGTCGATGTAGCTACTTACCTGCAAACGCTGATGCTGCTGCAGAATCAACTGTAGCCTCTGGTGCCGGTGTCCTCGCTCGTCTGACACGATGCAGGACCTGTGAGTGACGTCACAGCGTGATCTCTCGAGAACACGCTGTGTCTGCACTGCCAGAAGCTGAGCGTTCTGAAGAGAAGTGGATGATACTTCTCATCAGAGCGCCCAGCTAGTAAAAGTATTAAAAACGCCCCGATGTACGCACCTAATACACGCCCACTTGGACTTTTACTTTTAAACACACCCACTTGGACTTTTGCAAGCCTCATTTGCATAACTACAAAAATGGTCATAACTTGGCCAAAAATGCTCGTTTTTTAAAAATAAAAACGTTACTGTAATCTACATTGCAGCGCCTATCTGCTGCAATAGCAGATAGGGGTTGCAAAATCTGGTGACAGAGCCTCTTTAATGTCCATTTCTGACAGCAATTAGCACAGTGCCAGACGTAAGAGCTCTGTCTAGAAAGGGTTAAGTACCACAACCACAGAGCGCTACATGCAGTTAGTTATTAGTTAGATTCAAAGGTGTCAATAGGACAATTATTAAAATAAAGGTAGAAGCCCCCCCGACATGTTTCGCTACGATGTAGCGTCCTCAGGGGTATCGGGACCAATGACAGCGAGCGGTGGTGTCAGTCTCATTAAGTATTCACTGCAACTAACTGAACATGTGTCCACAATCAGTCGATAGCCTATCCAAGGAGGAATAGAGGACCGAGCCTCCTCCTCCATTGATTGACAGATTCTGCCACCAATCACTTACTAGTTAGATGCCACCAATGAACAACACTCAAGTGCACAAGCACACCAGGCTGCTTGATGGTAATCGCTGTACATATAATTATAACATTACTATAATACAAGAAAGAGGTCACCAATGAGTTTATAGATAAGTGCACAGAGGCACAAAGTGAGAAAAGTGATGGGATAGTAACGAATGTGATTAGTAATAGTACCATTCTAGGTACAAACGCTGTGCCCTGATTAAAGACGATATTATAGTCACATCCTGTTCTGGGGGAGATATATTGATGATATTCTCCTCCTATTGGATGGGGACCTAAACACAATTCACGACTTCATGCACACACTCAATTCTAATCATATAGGCATGAAATTTACCCACGTCATTCATAAAAAGGAGATCATCTTTTTGGACCTAAAAATCTCTCTGGATCCTGCTGGTGGTATCCACACGGATATCTCACGTAAACCAACGTCCACTAATAGCCTGCTGCACTGGGACAGTTATCACCCCCCTGCCTTAAAGAAGGGAATCCCAATAGGGCAATATCTCCGTGCCAAACGTAACTGCTCGGACGAGCAGTCTTTTGAATTGGAGTGTAGTGGGCTTTTCACTAAGTTTTTGGCACGTGGATATCCCAAAAAATGGCTACACAAAGCGTATGCCAGAGCGAGAGCCACTGATAGAAGAGATCTATTATGTGAACGTAAATCCGTTACTGATCAACAATTAACAGTCACTGGCAAATCTGCTGTAATGACCAGTGTAAGATGCATTGGGACCTTTGATACTGGCTCCCAACAGGTTCGTGATATTCTTGAACGTCACTGGCCGGTTCTCCTGGCAGACCCTGACTTACAGGGTGTTGTTCCTTCCACACCAAACATCACATATCGAAGAGGTAGAAATCTACGTGACTATCTGGTGCATAGTCCTCATTCTGGAGTCATTTCTGTGTCAAAAAATTGGCTGAAGACATCGGTCACTGGTTCTCATCCATGTGGCCGATGTTCTTTTTGCCACTTAATGGCTACTACAAAAGAATTTACCAATCCACTTGATAACAGATCCTATCGGATTAAACAATTTATTAATTGCCGTAGCAACAGATGTTTCATAGATTTTATTAGAATTGGGCAGTGAAAATAAAAAAAATCCTTTTTCTTCAATAAGACGTAGATTTAGCTGAAAATGTTTCATTTTCTCCACAAATAAATTTAAAAAAGCAACCCAACACTTGTAAAGCAACTTCTCCTGTGTACGGCAATACCACATATGTGGTCATAAACTGCTGTTTGGGCACAGAGTAGGGCTCAAAAGGGAAGGAGCGCCATTTGGCTTTTGCAGTTCAGATTTTGCTGGATTGGTTTCTGGGCGCTATGTCGCATTTGCAAAGTCCCTGTGGGACCAAAACAGTGGATCCCCCCCCCCCCCAGAAGTGACCCCATTTTGGAAACTACACCCCTGTTGCAGAGTGAAAATGGGATTTTTTCCATTGATATGCCAATATGTGGCGCCCAGCTTGTGCCACTGGAGACACACACCCCAAAAATTGTTAAAAGGGTTCTCCCGGGTATGCTGATGCCATATATGTGGAAGTATACTGCTGTTTGGGCACACTGTAGGGTTCAGAAGGGAGGTAACGCCATTTGGATTTTGGATTGTGCATTTTGCTTGTAGTAGTTTTGTTTGGAGTCTTACTGGTGTTTCCGTTTATAATATGGGGGTACATATAAGCCGGGCGGAGTATATAAGGGGCATAGTCAGGTGGTATAATAATGGGGTAAAAAAAAATAATAAAATAATCCATAGATGTGTGCTACGCTGTGACACAATCCTTTCTGCACAGGCCGGTGTCGCACTAATAAATGGTCTTTACTTATTCCCCTTTTGGTCCACACTCGGGATCTTTGCAGTTTCAGGAATTTTGCTGGGAAGTGTTGTCCTGGTATAATACGGGCATCCTTCCAGCAGATATGTTTGAGCCCTCCCCTTCCTGGTTCCCTATTTTTAGGGGCCTTGATAATTTGCCACTTGAAACAGAAGAAACTTTCCCCTCGGGCCGGCACAACTGCATATTTTTATTTCCTGGCTTATTGGGGCCTTAACTAATTTGATTTTTTCATAGACGTAGTGGTATGACGGCTTTTTTTTTTGCGGGACGAGCTGGAGTTTTTATTGGTAACATTTTGGGGTACATGTGACTTTTTGATCACTTGTTATCCTTTTTTTTTGGGAGGCAACGTGCCCAAAAAACAGCAATTCTGGCATAATTTTTAAATTCATTTTATACAGCGTTCACCATGCATTATAAATTACATGTTACCTTTAGGCTGGGTTCACACGACCTATTTTCAGGCGTAAACGAGGCGTATTATGCCTCGTTTTACGTCTGAAAATAAGGCTACAATACGTCGGCAAACATCTGCCCATTCATTTGAATGGGTTTGCCGACGTACTGTGCAGACGACCTGTAATTTACGCGTCGTCGTTTGACGGCTGTCAAACGACGACGCGTAAATTGACTGCCTTGGCAAAGAAGTGCAGGGCACTTCTTTGAAACGTAATTTGAGCCGTTCTTCATTGAACTCAATGAAGAGCAGCTCAAGATTTACGAGCGTCACAGACGCCTCGCATAATACGAGGAGGAGCATTTACGTGTGAAACGAGGCAGCTGTTTTCTCTTGAAAACAGTCTGTCTTTTCACACGTAAATGCCTGCTATCGTGTGCACATACCCTTATTCTGCGGGTCAGTCTGATTCTGGCGATATCTAATTTATAGCACTTTTTATGTTTTACAACTTTTTGCACAATAAAATAACTTTTGTAAAGAGAATGGATTTTTTCTGTCGCCAAGTTGTGAGAGCCATAACGGTTTTAATTTTTTCGTCGACGGAGCAGTATGAGGGCTTGTTTTTAGCGAGACGAGTTATAGTTTTTATAGGCACCATTTTTGGGTACATGCGACTTTTTGATCACTTTATTAAAATTTTTGGAAGACAAAGTGACCAAAAAATAGCAATTATGTCAGTATTTTTTAGTTTTTTTTTACGGCGTTCACTGTGCGGAATAAATAACATAATATTTTTATAGTTAAGGTCGTTACGGTCGCAGCGATACCAAATATGTATGGTTTTATTATTTTCTTCAATAATAAATGACATGATAAGGGAAAAAGGGTGATTGTGTTTTGTGTTATTATTTGAAAGTTTTATTGTATTTTTTACAACTTTTATTTTCACTTTTTTTACACTTTTTTTTACACTTTTATTTAGTCCCACTAGGGACAAACCTCTAGGATGCAGCGATCACAATGGATCGCTGCATCGAAGGGGTTAATGCCAGGAATCGGAGCTAGCTCCGGTTCCTGGCGATAGATCGGGGTGTCCGCTGTAACATACAGTGGACACCCACTGCTGATGACGCTGGTTCAGCTTCAGACGACGGGACATAGGAGGATTCCCTTACTGGCGGACCGGGAGTGAAGCATTAGCCCTCCGATCGCCTTTGCAGCCATCGGCAACTCAGCGATCACGTTGCTGGGGTGCCGGTGGCTATAAACTCCTCACATGCTGCGATCTCTATTGAACGCAGCATGTGAGGGTTTAATCGGTCGGATCGGAGGCAAGCTCCGGTCCTGGCCGATACCCCAGGGTGCCAGCTGTAACATACAGCTGTCACCCGGCGGTGATGTCGCTGGCTCAGCTCCTGAGCCAGCTCCATCTGTTTCACGTACAGTTACGTGGAGTTGCGGGAAAATACCATCTCCCATGACGTAACCGTACGTGAAATGGCGGGAAGGGGTTAAAGGGTTAACACTTCAGACCACTGTGAGTGACTTCACAATGAACATGGCGGCAGTGGTAAGAAACTCCTGTAGTAATTATGATGAATGCGCTGATGTCATAAATACATAAAGAAGATTCCACGTTAGAAGGTTTTACTGCCACATTCAGCGCCATATTGGATGGGACTGAGGACCTTGAGCTTGACTTCCCCACCAATGCCGACCTTATGTAATTTGTAGGTTCTAGCAGGGAAGACCATTCACCCAAGACCACTTCTTAATCACATTGATGCCATCCTCTTCATACGGGTTGTCTGTAATAGAGGGGGGTTTCCAGCAGGAGATCATATTAGCCAGAGCGGAGACAGGTGCAATAAGGAGGCATCTGGAGGACCCGTCTCAACCGAGCCCATTCATTTTAATGGGTGCCCAGGAAGAGAGACATCCGCCTAGCCAACCAGACCAGCCGAATTATGTGTTTTATGTTGTTCGTTCATTGTATTGTCTTTCATTCTAAATCTGAGAAAATGTACAAATTCTGTTACAAATTATATTTTGGCATCTTCTAAGCCCAGGGAAGGGCAATCCTCCAGCCATGGTTTCCCTAGAGGTTTCCCCCACAGGGGGTTTTTCCTTTCCTGCGTGCTGGAGGGTGACTATTCGTGAGTCGGAAGTTTGCCATTTTAGGTTTGGTCATATAATATAATAAAAGCTTTGACCATTTAACACCCAGATATAATGTTTTGTGTCTTTATTTTGCATTCTTTGGTTTGGTGATTGGGATTCTGGGACTATCACATATCAAAAAATCATAAGGCCGGACATCTACTTCCCACACTGACATAGAATGGAGACAACAAGCGTTGCTGCACAATTAAGTGTACACATCCTTACATTAAGATATTATATTAGGGGACGTGGCTTGGACATGGCGCTGACCAGGCGTGCTGCTTGAGAGCTCCGTTCCGGCACTTCCCTAACCCGATCATTAGCACTGTTAGAAACTGAAGTTCACTTACCTGATGGTGAGGAAATCCAAGGCAACCTCTGGGACCCCATATCAGACGAGGCAGATGTTGTCGGCCGGCTCAATTCAACGTTTCCTTACGGATGCTGCTGCTGGAGCTTCTTCCAAGATAGCGCCGCCGGAGGGGAGACGAGACGGCGGAGGGACTCCGCTTGCTGAGGGGCTTACATCTGCGGCCACCGCTGCTGCTCCAGGTACCGGGTGTACTCTTTCCTCTACCTGTGGTCCTGTGGGACAGTTTCCGCCCCTGCTGGCTGGAAGTGAGCTGAGTTCTCTTGGGACTGTCATGGCATCTCCCGCTCTGGAACGCTCGCCACGTGGTGCCTGTCATGGCGGCCGGGTCTCCCCTACTTTCTCCTCTTCTATGTCGGGGCCTTCGTCATTGCCTCCCATCTCCTCCAGGGATACAGTAGTCACTTGTCTCACAATCTAACCGCCCCAGGGGATGATTTACAGGGATTGCGGCTACAGTTGTCTGCTTTACCTACTAAACAGTACATGGAGCGTTATATTAACCGCTTGGAGACCACTTCTAAATTTGAGATTCAATCTCTCACTACTAATCTCTCTAACTTGTCTGATCAAGTGCAGCGTATGGAAGGAGATATCTCATCTGTCTCGGTGCAACAGGTTTCACATGCAGATCGTTTGGCTCAACACTCCCACCAGATTCACATACTTTTTAATCTGTCGGAGGACCATGAAAACCGGAACCGTCGTAACAATATTCGGCTCCGGGGCATTCCTGAAGATGTCTCTCCTGGGCAACTTATACCCACTTTACAGTCGATGTTTAACTCCTTACTGGAGCGCCCTGCTGGTGATCCTATGGAGTTGGATAGAGCTCACAGAACTCTTGGTCCTCGTAATTCGGATCCTGACAGGCCTAGAGATGTCTTATGCCGTGTTTACTTCTTCGCTCTCAAAGAACAGATTATGAGTAGAGATGAGCGAACTTATGAAGTTCGGTTCGGCTGGTTCGCCGAATTTCATGAAAAAGTTTGATTCGTACCGAACTAGTTTTGTCCGAACCTGTAATACAAGATAGCCCCTAAAAATCGTGTATAACACTGTTTAAAAGCCCTAGAAGCCCTGTATAACACTCTTAGGTCACCCATGAGTGTATCCAAGTACTTTTGAGCTGTCTTTAAGGCAAAGTTAGTGTCAAAGTTACGCCAACATGTATGGATATAGGAAAACAGATGGGACACGGTGATAACTAACAGAAACCACTGCACTTGTGCATGTTGTATGCTTAATGCATTGTTAAAAAAGGCACAAAAATTAACCATTTTAGGCGGCTGATGCCTGCCAGGGTTCATACATATAAGGTGGTAAAAGAAGAAGCAATGGCTTTTGACAAGCCCTCAAAAAATTGACCCTTTATGGTGGCAGATGCCTGCCGGGGTTCATCCATACATGGATGTAAAAGCAACAAGCAATGGCTTTTCACAAGCCCTCCAAAAATTTACCCTTTTTATTGGCAGATGCCTGCCGGGGTTCATCCATACATGGATGTAAAAGCAACAAGCAATGGCTTTTCACAAGTCCTCCAAAAATTTACCCTTTTTATTGGCAGATGCCTGCCGGGGTTCATCCATACATGGATGTAAAAGCAACAAGCAATGGTTTTTCACAAGCCCTCCAGGCCTGCTTGTAGCAGACGGCAGTGGAGGTGTATTGGTGGTAGTAGAGGTAGCCAACGGACAGCAAGGGTGGTAGTAGTAGTAGTAGTAGTAGTAGCAGCACATTAAAAGAGACTGGACAGTCACAGGACAAAGCCCTGTGGTGGGGCAGGCCTCAGGCCTGCTTGTAGCAGACGGCAGTGGAGGTGTATTGGTGGTAGTAGATGTAGCCAACGGACAGCAAGGGTGGTAGTAGTAGTAGCAGCACATTAAAAGAGACTGGACAGTCACGGGACAAAGCCCTGTGGTGGGGCAGGCCTCAGGCCTGCTTGTAGCAGACGGCAGTGGAGGTGTATTGGTGGTAGTAAAGGTAGCCAACAGACAGCAAGTGTGGTAGTAGTAGTAGCAGCACATTAAAAGACACTGGGCAGTCACAAGACAAAGCCCTGTGGTGGGGCAGGCCTGCTTGTAGCAGACGGCACTGGGGGTGGATTGGTGGTGGTTGACTGGTAGTAGTGGTGGTGGTGGACTACTGACAGCACGGGTGGTGGTGGTAGTAGTAGCTGCATCAACAGCACAGCAGCACATTAAAAAAGAGTGGACAGGACAAAGCCCTGTGGTTGTTTTTCTGAGACTTGTCAGAGGTACTGCGGATGGTGCTGTCACTGCTGTGTATGTGGACCGGCGTCGGTACTAGGCAGACACAGACAACATGGAATATCAAGCCAAGGCTGCCTTTGGAACAAAAGATGTGGAAAATAAACTGTGGCAGAATTTTACAATCCACAAGATAAAAAGAGGACATTAAAAAAAGACTGTGGTGGGGCAGGCCTGCTTGTAGCAGACGGCAGTGGAGGTGTATTGGTGGTAGTAGAGGTAGCCAACGGACAGCAAGGGTGGTAGTAGTAGTAGTAGTAGTAGTAGTAGTAGTAGCAGCACATTAAAAGAGACTGGACAGTCACAGGACAAAGCCCTGTGGTGGGGCAGGCCTGCTTGTAGCAGACGGCACTGGGGGTGGATTGGTGGTGGTTGAGTGGTAGTAGTGGTGGTGGTGGACTACTGACAGCACGGGTGGTGGTGGTAGTAGTAGCTGCATCATCAGCACAGCAGCACATTAAAAAAGAGTGGACAGGACAAAGCCCTGTGGTTGTTTTTCTGAGACTTGTCAGAGGTACTGCGGATGGTGCTGTCACTGCTGTGTATGAGGACCGGCGTCGGTTACTAGGCAGACACAGACAACATGGAATATCAAGCCAAGGCTGCCTTTGGAACAAAAGATGTGGAAAATAAACTGTGGCAGAATTTTACAATCCACAAGATAAAAAGGGGACATTAAAAAAAGACTGTGGTGGGGCAGGCCTGCTTGTAGCAGACGGCAGTGGAGGTGTATTGGTGGTAGTAGAGGTAGCCAACGGACAGCAAGGGTGGTAGTAGTAGTAGTAGTAGTAGTAGCAGCACATTAAAAGAGACTGGACAGTCACAGGACAAAGCCCTGTGGTGGGGCTGGCCTCAGGCCTGCTTGTAGCAGACGGCAGTGGAGGTGTATTGGTGGTAGTAGAGGTAGCCAACAGACAGCAAGGGTGGTAGTAGTAGTAGCAGCACATTAAAAGACACTGGACAGTCACAGGACAAAGCCCTGTGGTGGGGCAGGCCTCAGGCCTGCTTGTAGCAGACGGCAGTGGAGGTGTATTGGTGGTAGTAGAGGTAGTCAACAGACAGCAAGGGTGGTAGTAGTAGTAGCAGCACATTAAAAGAGACTGGACAGTCACAGGACAAAGCCCTGTGGTGGGGCAGGCCTCAGGCCTGCTTGTAGCAGACGGCAGTGGAGGTGTATTGGTGGTAGTAGAGGTAGCCAACAGACAGCAAGGGTGGTAGTAGTAGTAGCAGCACATTAAAAGACACTGGACAGTCACAGGACAAAGCCCAGTGGTGGGGTAGGCCTCATGCCTGCTTGTAGCAGACGGCAGTGGAGGTGTATTGGTGGTAGTAGAGGTAGCCAACGGACAGCAAGGGTGGTAGTAGTAGTAGCAGCACATTAAAAGACACTGGACAGTCACAGGACAAAGCCCTGTGGTGGGGCAGGCCTGCTTGTAGCAGACGGCACTGGGGGTGGATTGGTGGTAGAAGTAGTAGCAGCACCAACAGCGGTACATTAAAAAAAGAGTGGACAGGACAGAATCCCGTAGTAGCAGGCGGCAGTAGCAGGTGGCAGCAGCAGCAGCAATGTCAGATCTAATCAGTGGCATCAGGCACAGGGATTTTAAAATCCTCACCGGTCCACGCTTGATTCATTTTCAGAAACTTGAGATTTTCCAAGCTGTTGGCGGACAATCTTGTTCGCTTAGGGGTGACGAAGCCCCCTGCCGCGCTGAGTACCCTCTCTGACGCTACACTGGAGGGTGGACAAGACTGTACACCCATGGCAAACTGGGCCAGTTCTTGCCAATGGTCCAATCTGCTGACCCTGAAGTCCATTGGGTCTGGGATCAGGATTTATGACGGAGAAAGGGCACAGTCCAGGTACGAGTGAGCCTGGTTGTTTAGGTGCTGGACCTGGTGATGGTGAACATCCCTTTGGAGACTACGATGTGTGTCAGGTCGGGGTATTGTCAACAAAAATGTATCATGAGCATATATCATACCATCAGATATAACTATCAGTAATCAAAGATCCAAAAATATACCTGATGCGCAAATAATATCAGATAGACAGCAAAAATAACAAATATAAATCTTTATTGTCCCATAAGGGAAACATTACCCACAAAATACAAACGTTTAAAACACAAAAAGTTAAAAACACCCCGGATAGGAATGTCCACCATATCCCATAGTAACAGCCTTACAATATAGCAGTATTGAAAAAATTGTAATATTCTAATAGAATATCGCCTAAAGATCAGATATCTAGTTACCATAACTCATATATGGGAATGCAAGGTCAAATCAGTGTCTAAATAGGCTATTTATTTACCTGGGGTGGACATGATGAAAAGGACCTAATCCGAGGACCACCTCGATGCGCGTTTCGCTTCCTTCGTCAGGAGGTGAGGTATGCAAGATGTTTCCCCCCTTAAAGGAACAGTGTTACCACAATTTTTTTTTTAATATGTTAAAGATGTTAGTGCTTTATTAAAAACGTTTGGATTAATTTGTGTGTTTGTGTGTTACTTTTTCTTATTTTTACACTTTTTCTTCCCTATGGGGGCTGCCATTTTTTTTTCCATTTCTGTATGTGTCGATTAACGACACATACAGACATGGAATACGGCAGCTCCAGTCCCATAGGGACTGCGAACGGGGCCCGTTCCATCCACTAACATGTACGCCGCTGTGTGGGAACGGCGCATGCGCCGCTCCCACACAGTTCAATTTGAAATGCGCGCCGTCCGGCGCCATTTTCCTGTGGACCGGAAGTCGCGGCCGGACAGTAAGATTACTACTTCCGGTCGCGGCTTCCGGACTTGTGCACTTGGACCAGCGGCAGCAGACGGAGCGGACGGGCCGGAGGGAGCCGCGGCGGCAGGAGCAGGTAAGAGATTTCTATGTATGTTCGTGTTTGTGTGTGTTTACTACTGTATGTAAACCTTCTACACAGTGTGTTAGCTCAAAAAATGGCGACACACAGTGTAGGAGCTTAGACCGTTCAAACCCCTCGTTTCTCCCGGCACTAGCCAGGATAAAGGAGGGGGGGATGCTGAGAGCTCACTAGAGCGAGGGCTTTTTACCCAATTTTGCAGCATAAAGCAATGTGGTTGCTTTACCACATGCAATGCTGCAATTTTGGGAATGGCTCCATCTAGTGACCAGCAATGGGAAATATTATAAATTAGAATCCAATTGAATCCAATTTATAATATTTCCTGACTCGTGAAAAAAAAAAAAAAATTAGAACAATGTTTAATCACCTATACACTAATTGTTTAACTAAAAAAAAAAAAAATCATGTTTTGCTGGCAACACATTCCCTTTAAGTACACCTGAAATGAGGTGATGTTAGTCGCGCACGGCAGGTCACGCCCATCTCCATGCGCCATACCTAGTTGATCATTCTAGATATCTGATCTTTAGGCGATACTCTATTAGAATATTACAATTTTTTCAATACTGCTGTATTGTAAGGCTGTTACTATGGGATATGGTGGACATTCCTATCCGGGGTGTTTTTAACTTTTTGTGTTTTAAACATTTGTATTTTGTAGGTAATGTTTCCCTTATGGGACAATAAAGATTTATATTTGTTATTTTTGCTGTTTATCTGATATTATTTGCGCATCAGGTATATATTTTTGGATCTCAGGTCGGGGTATTGGATGTAAAAATGTTGTCATCATATTTTCCAAACTGAATTGGCTGCTGCTGCTGCCGCCTATTGCAGAGGTAGCTCTGCCAGAAGCGGTGGAACGATGAGACAGTGGGGAGCGGAGAGTGGCCCCCCGGTCAGACATGCTTGCAGCAGGTGTTTGCCGTTTGAAAGCCGTGACAAGCTGGCTGCATAGCTTCTTTCGATAATAAGCCAATTTTGCCTCCCTCTCGGAAGGCACAAAAAACTCCCCCATTCTGGCTTTATACCGAGGGTCTAAAAGTGTGGCTATCCAGTACTCATACTCATGCTAACAATACGACAGTCAGCGCGCAAGTAACGAAGCATACAGCTCGCCATCCTGGCCAGCGTTTCAGAGGGCCCAGTTGGTTCCATCTCCGCCCCATACTGTCATGGTTGTCCATCATCAAGGTCGTCGTCAGACTCGTCATCACCATCACTGTCATGTTGTGCGGCTGCCTCGTCCCCTATCCCTTCCTGTGATTCCATCTCCAAATCCAGCTCCTCTTCAGGTCATTTTTCCTCATCCTCATCCTCCTCCTCCTCCTCAACATCCATAGCCAGATGTGATCCTTCCTCCATCCTTTGCTGAATCATCGCTGTGAGCGTTTGCTCCATAATGAATATCAGCGGCATAACATCGTTCATTCCGCTAGCGTCACGGCTCACAAATCGTGTGGCCTCTTCAAAGGGCCTCAAAACGCGACATGCGTCTCTAACCAGCTGCCAGTGCCTGAGCTCGAAATTACACTGGCTCCAAACGCTGCCCGTCTGCTGCATCAGGAAATTATTCACAGCTTTCCGCTGTTCGTACAGACGGTCCAACATGTGCAGGATGGAATTCCAGCGTGTTGAAACGTCGTAAATCAGGCTGTGTTCTGGGAGATTGTTTTGACGCTGCAAGTCCAGGAGGGCGTGCTTAAATGCATACGAACGTCTAAAGTGAACGCAAACCCTCCTGAACATGGCCAGCACACCCTTCAAACCAACATATGACTTTAAGAAGCGTGTTATGACCAGATTGATCACATGTGCCATGCAAGGAGCGTGTGTCTGGTGACCTAGACGCAGTGCAGCCACAACGTTCTTGCCGTTATCAGAGACAACATTGCCCAGTGTGAGTTTCAGAGGAGACAGCCAGCGTGCAATTTCCTCCTTGATGCACAGCAGCAGCTCCTGCCCTGTGTGGCTTTTCTCGCCCAGGCTCAGCAGGTGTAAGACAGCGTTGTGGCGCATCACCTTGCACCTATGAAAAGAGGAGGGAGGAGGAGTGGAAGATACGCTGTGTCCTGTCGGGGACGGGAAGACCTCCATTGAGGAGGGCAAGGAGGAGGAGTAGGAGGATGGTAGGCACCTGGTGTCCGGAGTTGAACCAGAAAGATACAAGCGTGGAGGTGGTAATGCCTGGCATTGCTGCGGTGGTGCATCGGACTGCAAAATATTGACCCAGTCGGCCGTGAAAGACATGTACTGTCCCTGCCCATAGTTGCTGCTCCACGTGTCGACGGTGGCATGTACCCTGCTGCACACGGATAATTGCAAGGACTGGCCCACCTTTTCCTCCACGTGCTTGTGCAAGACAGGGACAGCTGTTTTGGAGAAGTAATGGCGGCTAGGTATTCGCCACCTAGGCTGAGCGAACGCCATCAATTGCTTGAAGCCGGCGGAGTCGACCAGGTGGTACGGCAGCGACTGCACCACCAACAACTTAGCCAGGTGTGAATTAAGCTGCACGACAAGTGGATGACTGGGTATATATTGTTGCTTATTGGACAACGATTCCGTAATGGATAACTGACAGGACGTAGGAGGAGCACTAGATGACAGTGATGATGACAACAACATGGTGGATAAGGCCTGGCTACTACTTAGATGACAGGGACTCGGAGCAGCAGCAGCAGCAGCAGCGGCAGAGGGGTCTTCATTAGATGTAAATGTTGGTGCGGCATGTCGATTGTCCTACATGGCCTTGTGATGCCGCTCCATGTGTTTACGTAGAGCGGTAGTTCCTACATTGCTGCCCTGCCCACGCCTTACTTTCTGCTTGCAGATACGGCACTGTGCCATGTTTTCGTCCTCCGGGAAGGTACAGAAAAATTGCCACACGGCAGAGTACCGTAAAGAGGTAGCACCACGTCCACCACCACCACCACCACCACCACCTGAGCTTGCCACTTGTCTGGCAGGCTTTTTTCGGGAGCCTACACCAGTAGCATCAGTGTCGCCGTCACCTGCTCCTGAGCTGACCCTACCGCTGCAACGTTTTGCAGATTGACTTCTGCCCCTACCTCGGCTTGGCTGTTTATCACTGCCAGTGCCGCCACTACTACCCTCCTCCTCTGACGCCGTCATCACCTCCTCACCTGGTTCCCACGTCCAGTCTAAAACAACATCATCATAGCCCTCCTCATCATCCCCGCCACTTCTGTCACTGTGTTGTGAATGTGATGTGACATCATGGCGGGCTCCATGCCCCCCCTCATTACTGCGTCTGCGACCACGGCTACCACCAACACCCCCACTACCACAGCTATGCGTCTCGGACACCGCTTCCACCTCCACCACCGCCGCAACACACTCCGTTGGCTGACTCGCGGAAAACAAATCATCATCACTATGTTGTTCAGTATCTTCCTTCGCACCCGAGGAGATGTCTCTTAGGACTCTCAGGAAAGATGGCTTCCCGCTAGGAAGGGGGAGTGAAGACATAGATGATGGAATGGAAACACGAGAAATACCCATATTACTACTGTCACTGTGCCAAGGAACTGTAGAGGATCTGGAATCCAACGAAACCTGGCTTGAAGCACATGGCTGCTGCTACTAGTGGAACTGGGCACATGATTTGTGCCACAAATGCTGGTACTGGGTCTGGCACCAACAGATCCAACATTTGGACTGGAAGAGGACATGGCATGGGTGTTTTTTCCTCTACCCCGTCCTTTCACAACCTTTTTTTTACCAGACATTTCACTGCTGTGCTGGAGTGCAGCAAGTTGAATCAAAACCCCGCGGATGAGCCCCTTCTAAAAGCGTATTCACACACTGGCTTGGCAAATGGCAATGAGAATTTCTATCAGTCACTGTGCACTGACTCAGGGATTGCTGGCCCTGGGCGTTGTAGTACTACAAAGGCTGCCTCAGCTTCCTGTATTGCAAGATGGATGCAACGGGGATGAGCCCCTTCTAAAAGCGTATTCACACACTGGCTTGGCAAATGGCAATGAATGAGAATTTCTATCAGCCACTGTGCACTGACTCAGGGAATGCTGGCCCTGGGCGTTGTAGTACTACAAAGGCTGCCTCAGCTGCCTGTATTGCAAGTTGGATGCAACGGGGATGAGCCCCTTCTAAAAGCGTATTCACACACTGGCTTGGCAAATCGCAGTGAATGAAAATTTCTATCAGCCACGCCGCGGTGCACTCAGGGAATGCTGGGCGTTGTAGTACTACAAAGGCTGCCTGTATTGCAAGTTGGATTGTTATGTTAACGGTGATGAGCCCCTTCTAAAAGCTTATTCACACACTGGCTTGGCAAATGGCAATGAATGAGAATCTCTATCAGCCACTGTGCACTGACTCAGGGAGTGCTGGGCGTTGTAGTACTACAAAGGCTGCCTGTATTGCAAGTTGGATTGTTAGGTTAACCCATGCAACGGGGATGAGCCCCTTCTAAAAGCTTATTCACACACTGGCTTGGCAAATGGAGAATTTGTATTGCAATTTGGATGTTGAGAGCAGACTCCCGCTGTAGTGGATGAGCCCCTTCGATTCCTGGATTCCTGGCTTTTAGATTCCTAAAGCTTTCCCTAACTGCACAGAGATGCTATCCCTACAGCTCCTGTCTGTAAAATGGCCGCTGAGCTCCGTGCATAGACTTTTATTGCAGGCTTGAGCCCGCCCCTATGCTGCCTCCCGATTGGCTGGGAGAGCCGTTTGTAAGGCATTATGGCGTAGCCTGATGTCAGGTAATATTGTGAAATCCTCCATTTTACATCTAACATGTGGCAGGCGCCAAAATGTAGCCGGGTTCGGTCAAAACGGGTTCGACCGAACCCGGTAAAGTTCGGATTCACTGCGAACCAAACTTTTCCCGATGTTCGGACCGAAACCGGGTTCGGTTGTCCCGGTTCGCTCATCTCTAATTATGAGGAAGGCCCGTGATAAAGGCGACGTTTTCTTGAATGGTGTCAAAATTCAGCTCCTGTCTGATTTTTCTAGGATGACTTTGGACAAACGAAGAGTGCTGCGTCCTTTGCTGGATGTATTGAGAGAGCATGAGATTTCTTACTCGTGGGGCCACCCCTTTCAGTTACAGGTTCGGAAAGATGGCGGGTTGCTGATTGTTCGAGATCCCGGGGATATTCCGGATTTTTGTGCTGCTCTCCATTTGCCTCGAGTCTCTATACCTGAATGGCCTTATGTTCCGCAGCTGCCCCAGCGTCCACGATCACGGAGGCGTGGCCGCTACCCTGCATCTCCTATGCGGCGTAATGGTGGTCGGGGCGCTGATCCGCTATGATCCCTTCCTGAAGTTTATTTTGCGGTCTCCTGTTGGTTCTTCAATTTGGCCTCCGCCCTGTGAGGCTGTTGTTTGCGGTTTACATGTTCCTATGATGAATCTGTTGCCTGCTTAATTTTCTCTTTATTTTAGGTGGACTTTATGTTCTTGCCATTTCTTATTGATTTATGGCTCTTGCTGGTCTGTCGACATTAATCCCATGTGAATGTTTACTTCATGCTTTTATTTGCTTAAACGTATATTTATGTTATCCATGACTGTGTGCACACCGCTAATACCCCCATTTGGCTATGGGAAAAATATGAAGCCCTATAATAATAATAACACAACGAGGCTGCTTTATTTCAAACGTGGGTTGACACAAGCTTTATTATAATTATATTTATTTATTTTTCTTTATTTATTTATAACATTAACCAATTGCAACAAAAACCTGATTTACACCCGAATGCCAGCAAGCCTAGGGCGAGGCATGAAGGTCAGCTCTTTACCCAACACCGCCTGCTGTGACACCAGTATTTCCCCATACAAAAGACACGAAACAGATGAATCAACAGGACAACAACGTCCTAGCAAAACGACAATCAAAGGATCACATATCCACAAATCGACCACAAACGCCGCGCAGGGCGCCACGAAAACCGAATATTTATTTTCTTCTCTCTTTATTTATTTTATTTTAATTTTTGTATATATTTTCCTTTTTCTTTTTTTTTTTTTAGAGAACTTTTTATTTTTTATTTTTTTTCCAAAATTATTCATTATTATAATTTATTTTTTTTAAACATATAACAATACCTGCTACTACACTTTCTTTTTTTAAATTATGAGCATAACCATCAATAGGGAGGGAGAGTGGGCATGTGCCGGTCCAAAGAGGGAGATGCCCTCCCACCCTTGCCTTATAAACCATGGCAAGGGGAGGAGGGCAAACACCACCCATATTCCCCCCAAAACCGCCCTGTAGGAGGGACCCTACATTCCTATAGGCTACCCTGCCATTTCACCCAGAACGAGGACACAAAGGTGGGGGGAGGGAAGAGACCGACTTCCCCTAGACCGGCTGTACCCATATTAACCCCTATATTGCCCACAGTTATAGTCCTTATGGCCAATAAGCCTGAGGGCCTGTAAGACTGTGTGCACACCGCTAATACGCCCATTTGGCTATGGGAAAAATATGAAGCCCTATAATAATAACACAATGAGGCTGCTTTATTTCAAACATGGGTTGACACGAGTGTCGGCCACAGCTTTATTATAATTATATTTATTTTTCTTTCTTTATTTATAACATTAACCAATTGCAACAAAAACCTGATTTATACCCGAATGCCAGCCCGCCTAGAGCGGGGCATGAAGGTCAGCTCTTTACCCAACACCGCCACGAGGAGGGTGTGCATTCACCACTGCACACACCTACTCCCAACGACCCCCGGTCAACTCCTCATAGCCTCATCCATACCATCCTGGAGCCCGGACAAAAATATGTCCAAACCAATATCGGTCCAGTGCACCCCATCCAGCAGTAGCAGGCACCTGTTGTCTCCCTCAAGCTGCCTGTTCCTGATCACAACTCCACCACCAGCTCTAACAAACCGTGAGATCCTGGTATTCAAAAGGCGCCTGCCGCGCTCAATAGCATGCATATCTCTGGCCCCTTGCCAGACCGCCATGGGTATTATTTCCGACCAAACTAAAACTAAATCCTGGAAAAAGGACGTGAACCTTTCCAAATCAGATTGTATGAGAGTGATCAGCTCCCCCAAGTGGACAGAACATAAATCATTGCCCACAACATGGATCACCAACACTGTCAAAATAGAACGATTCCCGCTGATAGCTACCACCTCGGGCCGGACGTCCAACCATCTCAAGCCGCTGAGCCCCCTCCAGCGAATATCGATCCCCAGCAGACCCAGCGAGAGACCTCTTGGTCGTATGGCCGCTCTCTGCTCCGCCCAAACCACATAAGAGTGCCCGAGGATCCAAATTGTGGGGCGTGAACCTGAAACAAGAAACGCAACTTTAATGCAGGACCAAATCAGGGCGGATATACCTAGCAAAACAGTCAGATCGCCAGCGACCAATACGACGGACTTCCTCATTTGTCAAGCCCAGGCCACTAGCAGTGGTGGCTGCACCAATGCGGAACGAATGCGTCCCGAATTCTTTGGGCGGTAGGCTAGCGCCGATCTTAAAACTGACAAAAATTGGAACCTAGTAAGAGGTTTACCATCAACATGCGACAGGTATTGAGAACCCACCACCCTGGAGCGCAGATAACAGGACACGGCCTCCTCAGGGCATGCAGGGCCGGGTACTGGCCGCAGGGAAACCCAACAACCTATGCCAAATACATCCATCTTGGACCTGCGTATGCGAAAACGGACCCCCGAGCTGGACACTGCTACATCATCAAATAGCAACCCCCCAGGTCGAGAAGATCTAACGGCTATTAATTCCGAAAGCAGCGCACCAAAAAAGTCTAAAATGAAGGCTGCAGCAAACAAGGAAACCTCGAATGGGGAGGAACATGTATCCGGAAGGACTGCCAACATTCTAAGAAGGATCGGATAAGAAACCGGCCGCCTGGCTTCCCTCCTCACTGCAGACTTCTTCCACCCCTTCAAAGCCTGTGTAACAAAAAAGGATTTCGTGACATGTGGCCAGGCGCGCAATTTAAAGAAAAGGCCAAACCGGCGAGGCGGCGTTGCGCGCATATGCCGGAGACGCCACGGTCCAAAAAGAGAGACAGATATTCCAGTACATATGTCAACAGGGGATCCGCAGCTGGACCTAGCTCGCGCAACCCCACAAACATCCAGCCATTCATTCCACGCTTTACCGTATGCCGCCCAAGTCGACGGGGCAAGGGACGACCTCACAAGGGGGACCAGCTGAGATCCAGCATTCTCCACAATGCATCCGGGCAGCCGGCCCCTTGCACATCCGCCTGCGGACAAAGGGAGCGAAACACCTGCCAATTAAAGCGTGACAAAGCATCAGCGATGTTATTCTGTACCCCTGGAATGTGGCGAGCCCTGAACTGTATATTGTGCTGAAGGCACCTAAGTACCAACCGTCTAATCAACACAACCACCGGCCCGGAGGAGGAAGATAAATGATTAACAGCATGAACCACGCTACCGTTATCAGACCAAAATAATTCAGAAGAATTAGACAGTGACAACCCCCATAGCTCAATGGTGACTACAATAAGAAACAACTCGAGGAGCGTCAAATTCTTGCACCGCCCACGTGATCCCCACGAATGGGGCCACGGGGCTGCACAAAACGCTGAGCCCAGGACTGCCCCGAACCCAGTGCTGCCAGCTGCATCGGTGTAAAGATTTATCTCGTTGTTGGAAACTGCGGGAGACCTCCAACACGTGCGCCCGTTATAGTCTCCTAGGAATGTGAGCCACACCTAGAAATCACAGTGCAAGGCCGAAGTGATCCGCACGTAATGCAAAGGGGAATGGACACCGGTAGTTGCTAGGGACAAACGGCGGGAAAATATCCTGCCCATGGGCATGACCCTGCTGGCGAACACCAACAGGCCCAAAAGCGATTGGACCTGACGGAGCTGCAGCTTTTTCACCGACATGGCAGCAGTTAATTGTGAACGCAATTTAACCAATTTATCCTCCGGTAATCGAAAAATCATCTGCGTCGAATCAATTTCGAAGCCCAGGAAAGACAAAACCGTGGTGGGCCCTTCAGTTTTTTCCGTAGATAGTGGCACGCCAAAACGACTGGCTAAACTGCGAAAAGAGTCTAACAACCTTCCGCAATGAGGTGAGGAAGCAGGGCCAACAAAGAGAAAATCGTCTAGGTAGTGCGACGTGGAGGACGAGCCCGTGACATCCCTGAATGAACTGAACACCTCAAAATAGAAACAAGATATTGAACACCCCATGGGGAGGAACATATCGTAATAATACAGGCCGTCTACCTGACAACCAAGGTGGTGGTAACAATCTGGGTGCACAGGTAGCAAACGAAACGCTGATTCTATATCTGACTTGGCCATAAGGGCCCCCTGTCCGGCCCGGTAAACCAAATCAAATGCCCTGTCGAAGGAAACATACGACACTGCTGCGAGGTCTTTATCAATCCCGTCATTCACGGAACTGCCCTTGGGGTAGGACAGGTGATTGATTAGACGAGACTTACCGGGCTCTTTTTTGGGGACAACACCCAACGGGGAAACACGCATGTTAGGGAATGGCGGGGCAGTAAAGGGGCCGGCCATCCGACCCAGCTCCAATTCCTTATCTATCTTGTTGTTCAGGACCGACGGGAACTCTTTGGCCGATTTTAAATTACCCGAGAACATGGGCGAGGGATTATAAACAAACGGGATGAAGAAACCGAACGAAAAACTAGTCCTAAGCAATGCGGCTTCCCCTATCTTGGGGTATCTGTCTGTAAAAGGACTCAATATATATAACTATATATATAATGAATACTTACTTACTACACACTCATCCACGTGTGTACAAGGGCTAGTATAATAGCTGGGTTTCACCTACTTGGTCGCCCACTATTACTACCCCCTTTATAATCAGGGTCACTAGGGTTATGCCTAGTTCCCCTACCTTTTCCTTATACTAACGTCTACTTGCTTTGCTTCTATAAATACAATTGTATAGTAAATAAAGGGTAATATTTATTACTAACAATAATCACACTTACATATAAAATACACCAAACTAAACACAGAACACAGTGACCGATCACCGTATAGTATCAGTATACACCAATACATATAACACGTTAATATATACTGAGTATACTCACACTATACGTAGTACAGTATAAACACGGTATCCTATGTTATGCCTCCACCCGCATACCTAAACATACATATGAATACAGTTACGTTACAATCAAATACACGCTACCTAATATCACTTTCCCTATACTCTAAGGGTTCAGCAATGGGTTATCAAGGGGAATGGGTTGCTGTGTAAATGGTGGGAAGGGGTTAAACAGGTACAGCAGGGCTAGCAAGTTAGTTACTCAGGGCAGCAAGGGTAAACAGGGACTCAGGGCTACAAGGGTTGAAGTAAGGAGGGGGAAAGAATAACGTGTAGCTGCTGCTACACGTGGATACTTAGCAGTCCATGTGGTACAAGTTAGTGTGGTCTCTCAGCAAGGGCCATGAGCCAAGAGCAGGCCAGGAGGGAAGAGGAGACCCTTAGTGGTGCCAGGTAGCAGGAACAAAAGAGAAAAAGCTTTGGTAACGTTTGTCCTTTTAAACATCCCCGTGCACACCTGTGTGACCTCACAGGCTCATGCACGTGAAAGGGAGGGGCCTGGGCCTCATGGAATACCATTATCTAGTAGGTGAATGGGTATACACCTTTCTGGAGGGACCAATCTATATATATCTACACTCACATGTATATAGATATAAATATATAAAACACTTCCCTTTACAATCCCCCTGTTGTCGGGAACACGACAATGAAATTTGTGGAAGTGTTTGTTCTGTATTACCCCCTCAATCTTGTTACTGGTAATGGTCGTAGATGGAATGAAGTATACTATTGGACCTAGATACGTGACATCAGCTATCTCCTCAAGGACACCTTCCCGCCAGTCCTCCAACTCTGGAGTCTAGTGTCGAAATAAAAGAAACCTCACAGTTCATAGAATGAAGTTGAAATGAAATCTCTTAGTCCATTGAACGAAGCCTCAAGGTTCATAGAACGAGGTTGAAACAAAACCTTCACAGTCCATAGAACTCAGTCTCAAAGTCGATTGAAACTCCAAGTCTCTATCTTGATCTTCTTCTTTCTTGGATCTTGATCTTCCTTATAAATCTTTTCCTCTTTAGCGGCGTCAGCAGGTCTTTTAGCGGCCGATCCCATTTGAGCATGCCAACCCGTGTAAAGCTACTTGTGCCCTCACACGGTCAGCCTTGGAATGGCTTAGCCCGCCTTTCGACAACCTTTGTACGCAATCCGTTATCTTTCCAAATCTTTTCAGTATCTTGATTGAAGACAAAACAATCTTTGTGGGCCGATATCCATGTCTCTATCATGGCAGGTTAACATCCCCGAGGAGGAGATGATGTCTTAGTACCCAGGAATCTACTGTGGGGTGGAGCATCGCCTTCCATTTCCCCTCTAACATTCAATCCATCATCGTATTGACCATACCAGTTCTCAGGTTGAGGTAGCAAATACCTACCAGGGTGTGTGTGTACCTTACCTGTCCCTAAGGGTTCCTACACACTACCCAATCATACACACAAAATGTAAAATAATCAAACATACAAAAATATTCCCCCCCAAACCATAGGCATATGTACATATAGAGAATTAATGCTCAACCAGCATCTCTCGCTACTTGTCCATAAACACGTGAAAGGTACACATGTAAATGGGGTGACTACAGGCTGTAAATATATGTCCACCTACACGTACATACTCACTCGCTGTGGGACGGGCACGTCCTCACTGAGTATACTTAAGTTGCGGACACATATCTACACCTAGAATGTCTATATGTACACCTTGAAAGTTTTTGTACGACACATTGATACATATTACATTACACAAATATATATATATACATAAACTTGACGATTACGGGTCGCAGGACAGTATTGCTGTTATGTCCTTAGTCCGAGTTCATGCTTTTACGCCTGACCTAATTTACTTGGTCGGCAAATCCTTTCACTCATCAGTACTATCACAGGGTGGATGAGCAGGTTGAAGAAGAAAATTGCTTTGGGGTTGTAGCCAAACAGGCTCTCCCATCAGGACACCTCTGAGTCTCTTTTCAGGGAATGGGATGGAGGCTCGATTCTCAGTCTCTTTAAGCTCCTCCACAATATCCTCTTCCTCACTGAACTCAGGATCATCTGGAGTCTTATAGGAGCATCTGAGCGGATATCGAGGGGGTGACTGGAGTTCTTCTGTTCTGCTACATCGATACCTGTGATAAATCAAAAAGGTACAATGCTCCTTGGAGGAGTATTCCTCTTCCGGTGCAATTAGGCGCACAGATGGTGTGGTAAACATATTGCACTCGGTACCAACTCCAATACCCTTAACCCATGTATCTTAAGCTTGAAGAGGGTATTGGGTTGACCTTCATCTCACAGGTCCCCTCAGTATCTCAACACTGGTGTCTAAGCACTCGGTTCTAACTACCTTGGCAGAGGATCGTATCCTCCTCCTTTCAACATCCATCTGTACAGACAGATATGGATGGCTGCTCTTATAGGTTATGATATCTGAGGGGAGCTGTAGATGATGTACCATTTTGTGGATCTTCACAATTCTCATGTTTGTGGAACTATATCCCAATCTTACCAAGCCCATTATCTTAAAATCAAGATATGGGTGTAATGCCAGTGTAACCTCCCCCTTTCAACATTTCCTGAAGGACCACTCCAGTTAAACACAAAAGAATCAGCCATACTGTTCGCTGTTTTTAATTGCACTCGCATTAGGCCTCAGATGGAGTTGTGATACCTCTCTGAACCCCCCAGGTCTAGGTGCACAGAATAACATACAACACTACACTGTGAATTTATGTTATCTGTTCGCACTGCTCAACCTGAGTTCACAGTATAATAACAACTTCATCGTTATCCTAATAGAGAGCAATTAAAACATTTTGCGATTATAGATGTCAAATACATCACTATTCATTGGCTGGTTCTTCAGTTGTATTCCTGGAGTGGTTTTCTAATTATGCATTATAAATACAGGAATCACCCATATAGTATAACTACATAACTACTGATAACCAGGAATACACCACAATAGAATTTGTGAAGGAGCCACAAAAGAAAACACAATGACAACAAAAGAACTATGAACAAACAGAGCATACAGGAAAAGGGAGACCATAAACACACCTTACAGACAAAGAGATAACACTTAACTATGGACATGTAAATGATGGCCTACTTAAAATTCACAGCTGAATTCCAAACCAGTTGTGGTTCGTTATTCAGTTCTTTGAACACATGGTTTAGCAAATGTGTGGGGGAGATACTCATGTAGCCATTTTGTCCTTTCCAATAGTCACAATTTGATGTAATGTGGCCATTTTCTATTGCTTCATTACTAGGCTTTCCACGGTTGCTTATACCATGGCAGTTTCTAGCAATATGTCCCATCTGACCACATTTAAAACATTTAACAGGACCACATTGCTTAGTACCCAAAGACTTGCAGTACTTAGCAATATGGCCTGAGCCGGCACATGCAAAACATTTAACAGTACATGCTCTGCTGGACTTAGGGCAGTCACCAGTGCATGATCTCTTAAAATTCTGCATTGATAGGGACGCACTTCTGATTATTGTACGCTTATATTTGCGTAACACTTTTGTAACAATGTTACCTTCACGTTTCTGGATGGGATCACTATTTGGGACATCTGATCCATCACTCTTTCTACTCCCCCCTTTTTGCCCTGTAGAGGGCAAACTTACAGCAGAATCAGGCCTTGAAAAAGACAAGGCCGGTAACCTTTTTGAGAAATCTTTTATGATGTTTTGCATACTGGCAAGCAATTGTGACCTAGCAGCAAGCTCATCATTCAACTTGGCAATGATGGCATCCGTATATGCCGCCTTATCCTTAAACGCATTGATCACAGCATAAGACCCAGTCAGCTGTGCATCAATATCATCACCACGATTTCTCAAATCTATCACCTGCGATTCCAGCATGTAAATTTGCTTATCTCCATCAATTTTACTTTGAGCATTCTCTGCCAGTTGTGTCTGCAAAGCACAAACCTGCTTCACATTGTTGACACAACACTGGCAGGGAAGATTTGGGGAATCACTCTTCATTTCTGAGTGATCAGGCTTCCACGTCTCTTCATAAACACATATCAGTTTAGCAAGTGTTAAATATACATATATAATGTATTTGGGACCATAAGGAGTGAAATGTTATAAAGGAGAACATGTATTACAATATAAAGGTATTTTAGAAAGGTTAAGAGAAGAAATAGTTTGCAGATGCTCTGCCGTCCCTTGAAATTGCAAACAGATGGTGGTCAATCACTTGACCACCCCCCTAAGCATAAAGGAAACATAAGGGAATACCTGGTGCTCCACCAATGAGCTTTTATGGGAAAGGAAGCTGTAAGGCTTGAATATACAGATGACTCATATGTTATGGAATGTTATTTGTTCGTCTGATGCTATAAGTATGAACGTTTGTAGTTCAATAAATTAGAAGTATTTTACCTTGAGAAACGTCTCAGTGTATCTGTTACTTCTCCGAGCAGCTAGTCCTACCTATCGATTTGAACCTGCATGGAGATCAAGGCGTAACGTGACCCAAGTTGCGATCACAGAAATTGGCACCCGAACAGGGACTTGACCAGAAGGACGGCACCCCACCCAGGGGATCTCCCGGGACTAGAGTGGCAACCTCCCGGACGAAGGAACGTGCAGACCACTGCTGCAGCAAGGTAAGAAGACTTAATTCTTACAAACTCTGCTCTGCACCTTCCTGTCTGGTAGGTCACCTTCCCGGTAGTACTCCTAAGGAATAGAGGGGCCACATGAGGGTATTTTTAGTGTAAAAATCTGGTCAAGTCTAAAATAAATCCTACCCTCAGGATAAAGTGCCTGATCTCTATGGCAGTATTTGTATGAATGTTGTAGAAACCCAGTTTTGTGTCACAAATGCATTTTAGAATAAGGAAATTTTTTTAAAGATGAAAAAAAAAATAAAAAAAAAATTCAGATAATCCGGCAAATTACCAGAAACATGTGTACATGCTTCAGGTGACTACGGGGATTATGATAGGCTAAATTTTAGCCCAGAAATCGAAAATTTTGTGCAGTCCGATAATCCGGCAAAATACAGAGAACGTGTGTACACGATTGGAGTACTTGCGGGGATTATCATGCGCTGATTTTCAGTTCAAAATTCCAGAATTTTCTGCAGTCCGATAAACCGGCATGTCAAATGAACAGCTTGATTTTACGTTTGCCTTGTTATTTGGATTAGGAATATTTGTCATATTACTCTTATGGTGCGGAGGGCACGTACTCGAGTGGTGTCTCAGACGAAGAAAGTAAGCTAGTTATAAAAGGACTGTAAAAGGAAGATTCTCTGGCCAGAGTAGAAAGTAAGTACGGAAACTAGAAACTGTCTAAAATAGATGAGAATAGAATTCATCTGTCAGTAGCTAAAATCTGTAACAAAATACGGGTGTGCCTAAGGCCACCACTTACAGTCACAAGATGGGAAACTTGGTTACCCTCTTTAAAGATGAACACCCCAAAGGACAAACCGCCAAACAGGTAGTAGCAGAGTAGAAGAAGGTTAAAAAGAAGTTTCGAGGGGATAAGTAACTGTCTCAAATAGGTGAGAAAGGAATTCACCTATCAGGAAAATTACCCCCTACATAACTTAGGGTCTGCCCATAGGCGACCACTTATAACTAGGCAACAATGGGGAACTTGGTGTCCCTATTATGAGATGAGCACCCACAAGGACTGACAGCCAAACAGGTAGTGGCGGAAAGAGAGGGAAAGGATGTGACAAAAGGAACGAATCAGTTAATGAAGGCATATGGAATGGGAAAAGCGGGAAGATTAGATCTGGAAAAATGGAATGAATGTTGTGACACAAAACGTGGATGGTTGAAAGATAAAAAGTTACAGGGGAAAGCAGAAGCATGGAGAAAAGTGTCAGAAGAAGTAGTACGAGGAGGTTTCAGGGAAACAGAATGTAAAGATAAGTTTTACTACACTTGTTATAATGAAGGTGGTAAACAAGGAAAGGGAAAAGCAAGTAGCCCACCGGGGTATGGGGTAGTCACGACGCAGGGACCAGGGGGATGGACGTGTAGAGTGTGTGGTCAGCAGAATCAAGCATGGAGGGATACTTGTTTTGCATGTGGGGCAGCAAGACCAGGAGGGCAAAATCCCCTAGGGATATATCCAGTGGTACCAAAAATGAGTAGCACAAACCCCTTTGCCCCCTCACCTCAACAAGTACCAGAACCATATAAACAAACAATAGGGTTGGCCCCTGTAGTGTTGGCAGGAATAACCCCAGTAACAGGAGGAGCCGAGGGCTCAACGGATGAAAGAGTAGAAACTAGAGCGTATAGAGAGAAAAGGGAAAAAGAGGAGGCAGAAGAGAAAGAGGAAAGGGAAAGACATCAGCGTAATATGGATCAGGCAGAAGCAGCAAGGAAGCTTCCCGAGTCAAAAGATACGACGCAAGCATTAGAAAACGTGGGGAAAAGGTTACAAGTGTTGACAGACCAGTTTGCGACTGAAGCTGACAAGAATTTTAATAAAGATAAGGAACATAAATATAAGCCATGGAACCCTAGGGATGCGTTGACTTTAGTTCAGAAAGCCCCCGACCCGGAGACAGAGCCTGTCCCTTTTTGGAGATATATAGAACAAATTCAGAAAATGTATTCAGCAACATGGGAAGACTTAGTGCAGCTCATACATACCAAAATGGGAATCTATAGCTCTACAGTCATGGATGATTTGGATCCCCCGGTAGGAGGGAATTGGGCTCAGACAGAGCCATCGGGGCAGAACATGGTGGATCAATTGAAAGAATGGGCAGTGAAAAAGCAGGCAGAGCTAGGACTTAACCTGACAGACCTTACGCAAGATGGAAGTGAAACAGTGGAGAAATTTTACGCTAGACTCCAGACAAGCTGGAAAAATATGGGATACAGAAGAGACAACCAACTAGATACTAGACTACTGACAAACTGTTTTGTAGACGGGCTAAAACGACACATAAAAGACGCATTGTTAGTAGCTAGACCCGAGTACCGAAGTTTGGCCCCAGGAGACCTGTTAAAAATAGCACAAGGTATAGAGCAGGGTCAAAAAGCACAAGGACAAAGAAAGAAACAAGTTGTTGGTGCTGGAGTATACCAGCCTCAGTACCAGCAACAGGAACAGGCACAAAGGCCATTACGGAAAGATATAACTTGCTATAATTGTCAGAAGCAAGGACACATAGCCAGGAACTGTAGAGGTCCAAAACGCCCACAACAGTTCCCGCAAGTGGAGGGCGCGCAGCCTACGGCACCTCCGCAGACACAACAAATGCAAAAATATCAGGCATAGGACAGTGGCAATCCCGAGGAAGGGGTAGTAACACAGATACAAGTAGTTTCCTTAGGTCCCGCTCCTACGGTCCCGTTAAAGATAAACGGAGGTCCCTCCATACCCTTCCTTATAGATACGGGAGCAGCCATGACTGTCATCAAAACCCAATTACTTCCTTCCGAGATGTTGTCCCCAGATTATCAAGAATGTGTGGGTGTGGGAGGAGTTGTGGTGAAAAATCAAATAAGTAAACCTTTCACACTCCAATTTGGACCACACAGCTCGCTCGTTACTAGGTTGGTCACTTGTGATACTACTCCTGCTTGCTTGCTTGGTGCTGACCTGTTACAAAAATTACAGGCCACCATCGAGTATTTGCCGGATGGGACGGTAAAACTATGTGGCCAGCTGAATGAGGAGGAGTTGTGTTTGGTAGCGGCTTGTGACACCAATCCATGGAGTACCTCTACGCAAGCATACGTCCAAGCATATACTCCCACAGAGCAAGAACAATGTTTGAAATATGTACCACACAAGTTGTGGTCAAAAAGTCCTACAGATGTAGGCATACTGCCAGTACCCCCGGTAGAGGTCAAACTGAAACCCAATCATCCACTACCTCGAAAGAAACAATACCCCCTCAGCCAAGCCCAATCAGATGCTATAACCAGTAGCATCAGGGACTTCCTACAAGCAGGAGTACTAAGGGAAATAGTGTCCCCATGTAACACTCCCTTATACCCTGTTAAAAAGAAATCAGAAAAAGGCCAACCTGCAAAATATAGGATGGTCCAAGACCTGAGGGCAGTAAATGCGGCAACAGTTTTTAACACACCGATAGTGCCAAATCCCCATGTATTATTGGCTCAGATCCCAGCAGCATCTTCGCATTTCACGGTGGTGGATCTGGCAAATGCCTTCTTCTCAGTCCCATTGCACCCAGATAGTCAGTATCTTTTTGCTTTCACACATGAGGGAAAACAGTATGCATGGACTGTTTTGCCCCAGGGAGCACATAACTCTCCAAGTGCCTATACGGCCGCAATGCAGTCGGGACTTGCAGAATGGGTGCCTCCCGAGGAAATAGTATTATTACAGTATGTTGATGATCTACTCCTTTGCTGTCCCTCCCAACAAGAGTGCGCAGAGGCTTCTGTGTCACTCCTCACGTTCCTAGCTAACCATGGCTGCAAAGGATCAAAAGACAAGTTGCAGTTTTGTTGCACACAAGTGGTATTTTTGGGACATTGTGTGGCTCAAGGCACACGACACCTTACTCCTGATAGGGTTCAAGCCATTACTCTATTACCATTGCCCACGTCATTAAACACCCTCAGGACATTCCTGGGTCTTGTATCCTATTGCAGGCCCTGGATCAGATCAGCATCGATCCTCATGCAGCCCCTGTATGATTGCCTAAAAAGTCAGCCATTCGGACTCACCCCAGAAGCTGAAGAGAATTTTCATAGCCTTAAATTAGTAGTACAAACAGCTCCAGCCCTTGGTACTCCAGACTATGACAAACCCTTCAGGTTGTACTGTACTGAACAAAATGGACATGCCACTGCAGTTCTCACACAAAGTCATGGACCACAGCAGCGCCCGGTAGCATATTATTCAGCTAGACTAGACCTTGTGGCCCGAGGTTCCCCATCATGTGTGAGAGCTATCATTGCTGTAAATTCAATGTTAAACGAGGCCTCAGATTTGGTCCTGGCATTTCCAGTCCAAGTTTTTGTACCACATGATATTACTGCTATTCTTACTCAAGTACAGCCGAAGCACTTGTCAACAGCAAGACATTTGAGATTAACCTGTGCACTTCTTCTTCCTGAGCAGGTTACTTTACACCGCTGTACTACATTGAACCCAGCTACCTTACTGCCTTTGGAGCAAGGGGGAGAAGACGTAGGTAAAGTATGGTCACAATTTTTGCCTGAAACTGATGAACATGATTGTATGGCCCTTATGGCCCAGGAAACAGTGGGGTTTGCACATGTAAAAGATACCCCACTCCAAAACCCAGACCTAATACTCTTTGTGGATGGTTCAAGGTATTTTGTAGAAGGATCTTTTCTTACAGGACATGCAGAAGGAAAGACAGCAAATATATACACTGACTCTCGATATGCTTTTGGCATTGCACATGACTATGGCCCTATATGGAAGGCTAGACAGTTTTTGACCTCTGCAGGTACACCTGTAAAGAATGCAGACTTTGTAAAATACTTGATGGAGACCCTGATGTTACCCACAGAAGTAGCAGTAGTAAAAATTAAAGCTCACACTAAGGTGAGTTCACCAGAGACAAAAGGAAATGCTTTGGCAGACCAAGCCGCAAAAGCAGCAGCCTTAAAGCCAGTAGGTCCAGTAACAGTTATGATGTACCAACATCCTGAAGACTCCGTGGTCAACATCAGCCCCACAATACTAAAAAATCTGCAAAACCAAATATCCAAAGAAGAAATAACTAGATGGCAGAATCAGGGAGCTACCCTGAGAGCGGATGGACTATGGCAACAACAAAATAAGCTGTGTCTGCCACAAACAATGTTCCCTATGATGGCACAGGTAACGCATGGACAGACACACCAGTCAAAAACAGCAATGATGGACTTGGTTAACAAAACCTGGTATGCTCCAGGGTTTAGCACTGTAGCGAGTAAGTTTGTACAAGGGTGTATGGTATGTGCCACCAATAACGTGGGGAGAACAGTGAAAGTGCCACAAAAACACACCCCAAAGCCAATTTACCCATTCCAGAGACTACAGATAGACTACATTCAATTACCAAAAGTCGGTACCTATGAGTATGTGCTTGTTTGTATTGATCTCTTTTCAGGATGGCCAGAAGCATTTCCAGTAACCAAAGCTACAGCCGTAGCCACAGCAAAGAAACTGATCAACGAGGTGGTGTGCAGATATGGAGTTCCAGAGGTGATCGAGAGCGACAGAGGAACTCATTTTACGGGTGAAATCATGAACCATGTGTTGTCAGCTCTAGGCATAAGTCAAGCCCTACATACACCATACCATCCACAGAGCAGTGGGAAGGTTGAGAGACTAAATGGGACTCTCAAATTGAAAATCCAAAAAGCAATGGTAGAAACCGGGAAACCATGGACCGAGTGTCTACCATTAGCCTTGTTCTCAGTAAGATACACTCCAACAAAAAGAACAGGTCTCAGCCCATATGAGATCTTATTTGGATCGGCTCCCAGATTAGGATGTTATTTTCCACAGGTGCTCCAAATGCAGTATGGTAGACTAACAGATTATGTATCAACGCTGAACAAACAATTGACCAAGGTGCATGCACAAGTCTTTGCTTCCATTCCAGATCCTGATTCAGTTGAAGGGACGCATAAGTTAGAACCGGGAGATTGGGTGGTCGTTAAGAGACACGTGAGGAAAAGTCTAGACCCAAGATTTGACGGACCGTTTCAAGTCCTACTCACAACAAGCACCTCAGTGAAGCTCGAAGGAAAGGCAAGCTGGATTCACGCCAGTCATTGTAAAAAGGTTCTTCAGCCAGAAGAATGAAGATCTTTGCGGTTGTTGCGGCGGTTGTTGCGTGTGCTCTTATACAAAAAGGCAGAACTGCTACTCCTGTACACGTAATCAGTACAGAATCACTGGAACAGTTCAGGACAGGGTGGGCGAATGCCACAGTGGATAGAAAGCAGGGTAACTACACCTGTAAGGCCAATGCCCCGTGTTATACTACAAATGTGACTACAACTGAAGGGACTTGGAAAAAAGGACCACATGGAGGGACTGTGTACCTTCACATAGACAAAACAGCCAACATTAGCATACAAGAATAGACGCCGGGGCTGTTGCTTTGTTGTTATGAACCAGATTTACAGTATCTACAGAAATATACAACCAGTAAAAATAGAAACGAAATGATAAATAAGACTTATGAAAGATGCAACAAGGAGAGGCTCAACTCTACGATTGTAATAAAAGAAACTGATGGGATGATATTATGTATGAATAATAGCGAAATAAGAAATAGAATATATTTTGTATTCTTGATAACAATTTTAAGAGATAGTTTTAAGCCACATATAACAGTACAAAGTCTGGAAAGAATCCCACACACTTGTAAGAGTGCTGTAACCCAACAGCAGAAAAAGAATGTACACTGCAATATTTCCTTCCCTGAATCCCCCAGCTGTCATAGACAAAAAAGAGAATGGTATGACACGCTATTAGGAGGGGTAGGAACGGGATTAGGAGTATTGAATGGTATACAGTTAGAAACAGTTATGAACAAATTAAACTCAGTGGGAGATGACACATCTACTGCATTAAGGATAGGTGCGTCATGGTTACCTACTACCTTTGACTTACAGCAAAAAGGGTTAGCTATAGATGAACTGTTTCTAAATGTTTTTAATGAAAATATGCTAACCGAATATAGAACATTACAGAATGTATCAACTTTTGTAAATTGGACAGTATGTACGCTTAAAACGATGTGGCAACAAGAACAGATGAATAATTTTAAGAATAAATTGTTTAATAGTCATGTTAGGCAATGGACAGACATTCTGCCCATAGGAAAGAGAAATGATACGTGGTTATTGTTACAGCCTGAGTATACTGAGTGTACACCTAAATGGTGTGCAGGAAGACTAATAGCATTTAATGTGAAAAATCCTACTCTATTATGCAAATTTATTGTTATGCCAATGGTAATGATTGATCCGGTGACATTATTAGGACAATATTGGATGCCGGAAATGAAAGGAACACACATAGATTCTCAAAATAAGACAAGGAATATAGATTTGTGCCAATTAACAGAGCAAGGATATGTATGTAATCAACAGTCAGGGATATATGAACCCTGTCTAATGCAGCACCAGGATAATGTATGCGCACTCACTATAATCCCAGAAGCTAACCTACAGGTTTATATTGAAGTAGGTCCACAGCATGTATGTTTAATAACTAACAACAAGCAGACCCTTAGCCAGTTTAAACTCACAGGACCATTTTCAGGATGTCTATACAATGTGACGCATTTGACTTGGGGGAACCAAACTATAGTGTTCCTGCCTACTTTAGAAGAAATAATGTCCACTATATGGGTACCTGAATCTTTGCCCTATGGAAATTTTAGTTTATCTTTAGACGAATTGAAAAAGGTGTTACAACGATCAGGAGAAGTTGAAAAACTAATCCAAGCCCATAATGTAACTCTAAGTAGGGTGAAAATATTGGCTACAATAGCAGCTAGGGAAGTGATACATTTGTCATCAGCAATTAAAGATGCTAGTGCCCATCACTGGTATGATGTTTTTACAGGATTCTCACCTACAGCTACTAAAATATTACATGTGCTTTTCCAACCATTGATTTATTTAATGATATTATTTGTATTGCTTACATGTTTTAATTGTTATGCATTTTGTAAAATAAGGGAAGCATTCAATCAGAGGCCTATACATTATGATGAAAGAATGTTGTGAGATTACCCCACCTACATACCTGTGTGAATCAAGTGAAGAAATGGATCGAAGCCTTGCTATCCGGAGATAGAAGTAGCATTGGAATTTAGGTGTTGGTAAAATCACAAAAGGAGGGATTGTTATGGTATAAATATACATATATAATGTATTTGGGACCATAAGGAGTGAAATGTTATAAAGGAGAACATGTATTACAATATAAAGGTATTTTAGAAAGGTTAAGAGAAGAAATAGTTTGCAGATGCTCTGCCGTCCCTTGAAATTGCAAACAGATGGTGGTCAATCACTTGACCACCCCCCTAAGCATAAAGGAAACATAAGGGAATACCTGGTGCTCCACCAATGAGCTTTTATGGGAAAGGAAGCTGTAAGGCTTGAATATACAGATGACTCATATGTTATGGAATGTTCTTTGTTCGTCTGATGCTATAAGTATGAACGTTTGTAGTTCAATAAATTAGAAGTATTTTACCTTGAGAAACGTCTCAGTGTATCTGTTACTTCTCCGAGCAGCTCATCCTACCTATCGATTTGAACCTGCATGGAGATCAAGGCGTAACGTGACCCAAGTTGCGATCACACAAGCATGTGGAGCCTTTTGGAGGTTTTGTTAAAAACACTCCTCTTGCTTATGCACATCTTATCATGCGCATAAGCCTCGTCCAGCAGAGTGAACCACAGCATTCCTGCTGACTTGTATGTAGAGGGGGGTACTGGGTTTAATGAACTTTGTTTAGAAAGTTTTTTAAGTGTGGAGAAATCCATACTTACTCTATCAGAAATCATCTCAGTCTGCAATGCCTTCCTTGTCCCTTGCTGCATAAAAAAGGTCCTTTTTTTAGAAACGCCTTTTCCCGACCTGCTGGACTTCACCTGAAGGACACCGACGTCGATACCTCTGAAACTCTGGTGTTGCTCGTTCGCCCGACGATTCGTCGCCGTAGCACAGCACACCGCAAAGCAAAATAAAAGATGTTAATACTGTAAAGGATCTGCCAGGCACAGCTTCGGGGTTAACTCCCTTAATTAATCAGTCAGCACCTGAATCTACATCCCTGAGACTGACTCCAGCTTCCACCACTCAGGCTGGCAGGCTTAGGAGTGGGAGAGCCTATCGCAGCCTGGCCAGACTCAGCTAGCTCCCGCCCTCTGTCTATTTATACCTGCATTTCCTGTTCCTCCTTGCTTGTTATTCTTTTTCGTGTGGTTTCCTGGCCCAGCTACAGCTCCTTCTATTTTGTTCCTGCTCCATACAGACCCTGGCTTACTGACTACTCTTCTGCTCTTCGTTTGGTACCTCGCACACTCCTGGCTTGACTCGGCTCGTTCACCACTCTGGTTGCTCACGGTGTTGCCGTGGGCAACTGCCCCTTTCCCTTGCTTGTATTCCCTTGTATGTTTGTCGTGTTTGTCGTGCACTTACTGAGTGCAGGGACCGCCGCCCAGTTGTACCCCGTCACCTAGGGCGGGTCGTTGCAAGTAGGCAGGGACAGAGTGGCGGGTAGATTAGGGCTCACTTGTCCGTTTCCCTACCCCCCGGTAATTACAAATACATTAGAAAAGAAAACAAAAAAACAATAGGTTCGCTGATATCAATTTTCCTTAAATAAAATTGTTACTCGTCCAAACTTCAAGGTCTAGGCGCACAGTATAACACAACACTTCACCGTGTACGTGTGTTATCAGTCCACACCTCTCCGCCTATCTTAGTTCACGTTATAACACAATTTTATTGTACACAAATTGTTACTCGTCCAAACTTCAAGGTCTGGGCGCACAGTATAACACAACACTTCACCGTGTACGTGTGTTATCAGTCCACCCCTCTCCGCCTATCTTAGTTCACGTTATAACACAATTTTATTGTACACAAATTGTTACTCGTCCAAACTTCAAGGTCTGGGCGCACAGTATAACACAACACTTCACCGTGTACGTGTGTTATCAGTCCACGCCTCTCCGCCTATCTTAGTTCACGTTATAACACAATTTTATTGTACACAAATTGTTACTCGTCCAAACTTCAAGGTCTAGGCGCACAGTATAACACAACACTTCACCGTGTACGTGTGTTATCAGTCCACGCCTCTCCGCCTATCTTAGTTCACGTTATAACACAATTTTATAGTACAAAACACAGAAATAAATTGAAAACAGTTCGGGCTTCGGCTCGCCAAATGTAAAAGGACTCAATATATATAACTATATATATAATGAATACTTACTTACTACACACTCATCCACGTGTGTACAAGGGCTAGTATAATAGCTGGGTTTCACCTACTTGGTCGCCCACTATTACTACCCCCTTTATAATCAGGGTCACTAGGGTTATGCCTAGTTCCCCTACCTTTTCCTTATACTAACGTCTACTTGCTTTGCTTCTATAAATACAATTGTATAGTAAATAAAGGGTAATATTTATTACTAACAATAATCACACTTACATATAAAATACACCAAACTAAACACAGAACACAGTGACCGATCACCGTATAGTATCAGTATACACCAATACATATAACACGTTAATATATACTGAGTATACTCACACTATACGTAGTACAGTATAAACACGGTATCCTATGTTATGCCTCCACCCGCATACCTAAACATACATATGAATACAGTTATGTTACAATCCAATACACGCTACCTAATATCACTTTCCCTATACTCTAAGGGTTCAGCAATGGGTTATCAAGGGGAATGGGTTGCTGTGTAAATGGCGGGAAGGGGTTAAACAGGTACAGCAGGGCTAGCAAGTTAGTTACTCAGGGCAGCAAGGGTAAACAGGGACTCAGGGCTACAAGGGTTGAAGTAAGGAGGGGGAAAGAATAACGTGTAGCTGCTGCTACATGTGGATACTTAGCAGTCCATGTGGTACAAGTTGGTGTGGTCTCTCAGCAAGGGCCATGAGCCAAGAGCAGGCCAGGAGGGAAGAGGAGACCCTTAGTGGTGCCAGGTAGCAGGAACAAAAGAGAAAAAGCTTTGGGAACGTTTGTCCTTTTAAACATCCCCGTGCACACCTGTGTGACCTCACAGGCTCATGCACGTGAAAGGGAGGGGCCTGGGCCTCATGGAATACCATTATCTAGTAGGTGAATGGGTATACACCTTTCTGGAGGGACAAATCTATATATATCTACACTCACATGTATATAGATATAAATATATAAAACACTTCCCTTTACACTGTCTAACCACGGCAGCGTCTCTAACACGCGGACCGGGGTCCTCAGACCTACTCGTGTTATTGGGACGGGGGGCTGCACCAATCCGACGATTGCAACGTACTGCGGGATGGGGGCCGCCGCAGGATGAGCATTCGTGTTTGAATTTGCAAGACCCGTAAAACTTGCAGTGGCCTTCGTTGACGGGCCAGCAAGTTCCAGTCCGCCTATTACCAAGGCCCCAAGCCCCAGCGGCCATGCCGCCGGACACTTGAGGGGAGGGGGCCCCTGACTGAAAGGGGCGTTGCGACATCATAAAATGCAGCTATACGTCCGTCGCTTTTGTATCCCACCCCACCTCAGGTTTCTGAGCCATGCGTCTGCGGAACTCTTCGTCATACGGCCACCATGCCGTACCCCCATGGGACTTATATGCGCTGAAGATGGTGTCCAGGTAGACAAAGATTTGGAAGGACTTTTCTGGGAACTCGCCTACGAGGCCGGTGCTATTGGAATGGACGGAGTGCCCGCCAACAGGGATCGCAGCACCAACAACAATTCTGAATCCGTAGATCCCCTTGTACCCCAAGCCCGAAGGCAATTTAACTCACCGTGTCGAGTAGCTGAAGTGGGAACCAGAGCCATCGAGGGTGGGGGTAAAGGAGGAGTAGGAGTAGGTGGAGGAGGAGGAGGAACAGGTGCCGAAGCCGCTACTATACCCTCCGTGTTTCTGTTTTCCATCTGGCGATGACCATGGGATGAGCGGTGGCTATGGTGACGCCTGTCCCGGCTGTGTCGCGGACTGCCGCGGATTGACGAACCAGTGCGCAAGCTCGTGGACCTAGAGCTCGAAGAAGGCGATCTCCTGTGCCAGGTACGTTGGCACCGGGACTGGCGTGAAGAGCCACGCCTCGAAGATCGCCGTGAGCGGGAGCGAACTGAGCGTCTAGTGTCCTTGGAGCTCACGGATGATCCCCGTTCCACATTTTCGGCCAGCACATAAGCGGGGCCCAGGCCTGAAGGAATGGCCACTGCAGCACGGGGAGCAGGGGAAGGGTGCTGCCTCACTGCTGGTATCTCCTGCTCGCAGGGGAAGAACACATCGGCGCTGTCTGCAGAGGACCCATCTTCATGGTCCTCCAGCGGTGGGGGTGCGGTATCATGCCAGCCATCGCTGGCCGACTCACATGTGCGGTGCTGTGTAGCCAGTGTGCTGCCCGCAGCTGTCCTGAAAGCTGCGGGCAGCGGAGCCCCCCTGGGAAGCTTTACAGTGGTGGCAGCGGTAAACGCAGCCTGCATCCTGGCTTGCAAGGCTGTACTCCGTGCAGGCGCCGGACGAGCTCTAGCCTAACCAGGGCCAGAGCAAGCGTTATGGCCCGATGTAGGAGGAATAACCTCCTCCTCAACTCCAGCGGCCAAGTCACGCGGTATCTGCGGCGAGACTGGAGGCCGGGATCCCAACTGCGCATGCGCTGACGGTCTTGCCGACGCGGAGCCAGCACTTTGATTGCTGGAGGGGGACAGACGCACTGGCGGCCTGGAGCGGCGTGCGGAGCGCCGTGCAGGGTGTATGCTCTGCAAAGAGGACTCCGGTGCCACAGTCTCATTGAGGAGAGACTGAAACCAGACAGAGCCCTCATCCTGGAGGCGGATGCAAATTATTTCCTCTAACTCCTGCCGTTCCATCGTCAGTTAAGTAAAGTAAGGTTGTTAGGGATCTGCCAGGTACTTCATCTAGCTATACTCCTGGGATTAATCAATCCACACCTGAGGCCAGACCTGCTCGACTGACACCATCTCCCACCAACCAGGGTGGCAGGCTCAGGAGTGGGAGAGCCTATCGCGGCCTGGTCTCTCGGAGTTAGCTCCGCCCCCTGCCCTTTATTACCTGCCCTGTGCTCTCCCTCAGTGCTTGTAATTCTTTTGGATTCCTGGCCCCACTGCTGCTTGCTCCAGCCTGCTTCTGCCGTGCTTCTGCCTTGCTGCAGTTCTGCTTGACCTGCTTGCTTGCCCTGGCTTGCTTCTGTCTCCGTGCCTGCTCGGGTGTACTCACTTCGTCCTGGTCCTGACTGTTCGTTCGCCGCCCCGTTTCCTCGTGGCGTTCCGTGGCTACTGCCCCTTCCCTTGCGTGTTCCCTGTTTGTCTTCCTGTGCACTTAGCCAGCGTAGGGACCGCCGCCCAGTTGTACCTCGTCGCCTAGGGCGGGTCGTTGCAAGTAGGCAGGGACAGGGCGGTGGGTAGATTAGGGCTCACTTTCCCTTCACCTCCTTCCTGCCATTACATAATTACAAGCCCTTACCTAGTCTACCATTTCTCCTACGCTGACGCTATCATGGACCCCCTTGAGACCCTGACCCAGCAGATGCAGGGCCTCTCCCTACAGGTCCAGGCCCTGGCCCAAAGGGTCAATCAGGGTGACGCTGCTTTAGTAGTACCCCTCACCTCACCTCTAGAACCCGACCTCAAGTTACCTGACCGGTTTTCAGGGGACCGTAAGACGTTTCTCTCCTTCCGGGAGAGTTGCAGACTGTATTTCCGCCTAAAGCCCCACTCCTCAGGTTCCGAGAACCAGCGGGTGGGTATCATCATATCCCGACTCCAGGAAGGGCCCCAAGAGTGGGCCTTCTCCTTGGCTCCTGACGCCCCTGAACTTTCCTCTGTTGATCGTTTTTTCTCTGCCCTCGGACTCATTTACGACGAGACTGACAGGACTGCTTTAGCCGAGAGTCAGCTGGTGACCTTACGTCAGGGTAGGAGACCGGTTGAGGAATACTGTTCTGATTTTAGGAAGTGGTGCGTAGCTTCTCAGTGGAACGATCCGGCCCTAAGGTGCCAGTTTAGGTTAGGATTATCTGACGCCCTGAAGGATCTGCTGGTTAGCTACCCCTCGCCTGACTCCCTTGACCAGGTTATGGCCCTAGCAGTACGACTTGACCGACGTCTCAGGGAACGTCAGCTAGAACGCTTCAGTGTGCTCCCCTCTGACTTTTCTGCGATTCCCCCCGAGGTCCCGTCTCCTCGCCCCTCCACGGAGGACTCGGAGGTACCTATGCAACTCGGGGCCTCCATGTCCCCTCGACAACGTAGAGAGTTTCGCAGAATGAATGGTCTCTGCTTCTACTGTGGGGACGACAAGCATCTACTGAACACCTGTCCCAGGCGCAAGAATAAGAAGCCGGAAAACTTCCGCGCCTAAGTGATCATCGGGGAGGTCACTTGGGCGCACAGGTATTTCCCGTTAATGTGAAACGCAATAAAATTTTGCTTCCCTTTCAGGTCTCGTTTGCTGGCCGGTCTGCCACGGGCAGTGCTTTCGTGGATTCTGGCTCATCTGCTAATATCATGTCTGTGGATTTTGCTATGTCTCTAAAGATGCCTTGTATTGATTTACCTTATCCCATCCCTGTAGTAGGAATCGACTCAACCCCCCTTGCTAATGGTTATTTTACTCAGCATACTCCTGTTTTTGAACTCCTGGTTGGCTCCATGCATTTGGAGCAGTGCTCTGTACTGGTGATGCAGGGATTATCGTCTGATCTGGTATTAGGTCTTCCCTGGTTGCAGTTGCATAATCCCACATTTGATTGGAATACTGGGGATCTCACCAAATGGGGTAATGAATGTCTTATGTCATGTCTTTCTGTTAACTCTATTTCTCCCCGGGAGGAGGTAAACACGCTTCCTGAGTTTGTTCAGGACTTCGCCGATGTGTTTTCTAAGGAGGCCTCCGAGGTGTTGCCCCCCCATAGAGATTACGATTGCGCTATCGATTTGGTGCCTGGTGCCAAGCTTCCTAAGGGTAGGATATTTAATCTTTCATGTCCTGAACGTGAAGCGATGAGGGTGTATATCCAAGAATGCCTGGCCAAGGGTTTCATTCGCCCCTCGACTTCTCCTGTAGGTGCTGGCTTCTTCTTCGTGGGGAAGAAGGATGGTGGTCTTAGGCCGTGCATTGATTATCGTAACCTGAATAAGGTCACCGTAAGGAACCAGTACCCACTTCCTTTGATTCCGGATCTTTTTAATCAGGTTCAGGGAGCCCAATGGTTTTCTAAGTTCGATCTACGGGGGGCATATAACCTTATCCGCATCAAAGAGGGGGATGAGTGGAAAACTGCGTTCAACACACCCGAGGGTCATTTCGAATACCTGGTCATGCCCTTTGGGTTGTGTAATGCCCCTGCTGTCTTCCAGAATTTTATTAATGAAATCCTGAGAGAGTACCTGGGTAATTTTCTTGTTGTGTACCTTGATGACATACTGGTGTTTTCCAAGGACTGGTCCTCCCACGTGGAGCATGTCAGGAAGGTGCTCCAGGTCCTTCGGGAGAATAATCTGTTTGCTAAGACTGAAAAATGTGTCTTTGGGGTACAGGAGATACCATTTTTAGGGCAAATCCTCACTCCTCATGAATTCCGCATGGACCCTGCCAAGGTTCAAGCTGTGGCGGAATGGGTCCAACCTGCCTCCCTTAAGGCGTTACAGTGTTTTTTAGGGTTCGCCAACTATTACAGGAGATTTATTGCCAACTTCTCGGTCGTCGCTAAGCCTCTTACGGACCTTACCCGCAAGGGTGCCGATGTCCTCCATTGGCCCCCTGAGGCCGTCCAGGCCTTTGAGACTCTCAAGAAGTGCTTTATCTCGGCCCCCGTGCTGATTCAGCCCAACCAAGAGGAGCCATTTATTGTGGAGGTTGACGCTTCCGAGGTGGGAGTGGGGGCCGTCTTGTCCCAGGGTACCAGCTCCCTCACCCATCTCCGCCCCTGTGCTTACTTCTCTAGGAAGTTTTCGCCCACGGAGAGTAACTATGATATTGGTAACCGCGAACTTCTAGCCATTAAATGGGCTTTTGAGGAGTGGCGGCACTTCCTGGAGGGGGCCAGACACCAGGTAACGGTCCTTACGGATCACAAGAATCTGGTTTTCCTAGAATCGGCCCGGAGGCTTAATCCTAGACAAGCTCGGTGGGCACTATTCTTTACCAGATTTAATTTCTTGGTTACCTATAGGGCTGGGTCCAAGAATATTAAGGCTGACGCTCTGTCACGTAGTTTCATGGCCAATCCTCCTTCCGAGAAGGATCCCGCTTGTATTTTACCCCCTGGTATAATCGTCTCTGCCACGGATTCTGATTTAGCTTCTGATATCGCGGCTGATCAGGGTGCAGCTCCCGGGAACGTCCCTGGGGACAAACTGTTTGTTCCCCTGCAATACCGGCTGAGGGTACTCAGGGAAAACCATGACTCCGCTCTATCTGGTCATCCTGGCATCTTGGGCACCAAACACCTCATTACCAGAAACTATTGGTGGCCTGGGTTGCCTAAAGATGTTAGGGCTTACGTCGCCGCTTGTGAGGTTTGCGCTAGGTCCAAAACCCCTAGGTCCCGACCTGCGGGCCTACTACGTTCCTTGCCCATTCCCCAGAGACCTTGGACCCATATCTCCATGGATTTTATCACCGATTTGCCTCCATCTCAGGGCAAGTCGGTGGTGTGGGTGGTAGTCGACCGCTTCAGCAAGATGTGCCACTTTGTGCCCCTTAAGAAGCTACCTAACGCCAAGACGTTAGCTTCTTTGTTTGTGAAACACATCCTGCGTCTCCATGGGGCCCCAGTCAATATCGTTTCTGACAGAGGGGTACAATTTGTTTCCTTATTTTGGAGAGCTTTTTGTAAAAAGTTGGAGATTGATCTGTCCTTCTCCTCCGCCTTCCATCCCGAAACTAATGGCCAAACGGAAAGGACCAACCAATCCCTGGAACAATATTTAAGGTGTTTCATCTCTGACTGTCAATTTGATTGGGTCTCATTCCTTCCCCTTGCTGAATTTTCCCTGAATAACCGGGTCAGTAACTCGTCAGGGGTCTCCCCGTTTTTCTGTAATTTCGGGTTTAACCCAAGGTTCTCCTCCGTCTCCCCTGGTTGTTCCAATAATCCTGAGGTAGAGGAGGTTCATCGGGAACTGTGCACTGTCTGGGCCCAGGTTCAGAAGAACCTAGAGGCGTCCCAGAGCGCACAAAAGATTCAGGCGGATAGTAGACGTTCTGCTAACCCCCGGTTTGTCGTCGGGGATTTGGTCTGGTTGTCGTCCAGGAACTTGCGCCTTAAGGTCCCGTCCAGGAAGTTTGCTCCCCGATTTATTGGACCTTATAAGATCATTGAAGTCCTCAACCCTGTATCCTTCCGTCTGGAGCTCCCCCCATCCTTTCGCATACATGACGTCTTCCATGCCTCCCTCCTTAAACGCTGCTCCCCGTCCTGGTCCCCCTCGAGGATACCTCCTGTTCCCGTTCTCACCCCTGAGGGGGTGGAATTCGAGGTGGCCAAGATTATGGACAGTAGGATGGTCCAGGGCTCCCTCCAGTACCTGGTCCATTGGAGAGGATACGGGCCGGAGGAGAGGACTTGGGTACCTGCCCGTGATGTTCACGCTGGGGTATTGATCAGGAGGTTCCACCTCCTCTTCCCCACTAAACCGGGTCCCCTTAGTAAGGGTCCGGTGGCCCCTCATAAAAGGGGGAGTACTGTTAGGGATCTGCCAGGTACTTCATCTAGCTATACTCCTGGGATTAATCAATCCACACCTGAGGCCAGACCTGCTCGACTGACACCATCTCCCACCAACCAGGGTGGCAGGCTCAGGAGTGGGAGAGCCTATCGCGGCCTGGTCTCTCGGAGTTAGCTCCGCCCCCTGCCCTTTATTACCTGCCCTGTGCTCTCCCTCAGTGCTTGTAATTCTTTTGGATTCCTGGCCCCACTGCTGCTTGCTCCAGCCTGCTTCTGCCGTGCTTCTGCCTTGCTGCAGTTCTGCTTGACCTGCTTGCTTGCCCTGGCTTGCTTCTGTCTCCGTGCCTGCTCGGGTGTACTCACTTCGTCCTGGTCCTGACTGTTCGTTCGCCGCCCCGTTTCCTCGTGGCGTTCCGTGGCTACTGCCCCTTCCCTTGCGTGTTCCCTGTTTGTCTTCCTGTGCACTTAGCCAGCGTAGGGACCGCCGCCCAGTTGTACCTCGTCGCCTAGGGCGGGTCGTTGCAAGTAGGCAGGGACAGGGCGGTGGGTAGATTAGGGCTCACTTTCCCTTCACCTCCTTCCTGCCATTACAAAGGTATACAACTCACTTCACTGTAACTGTATGTCTCACAAGTGCCGGTCCAAAGAGGAAGATGCCCTCCCACCCTTGCCTTATAAACCCTGGCAAGGGGAGGAGGGCAAACACCGCCCATATTCCCCCCAAAACCGCCCTGTAGGAGGGACCCTACATTCCTATAGGCTACCCTGCTATTTCATCAAGAACGAAGACACAAAGGTGGGGGGAGGGAAGAGACCGACTTCCCCTAGCCCCGCTGTACCCATATTAACTCCTATATTGCCCACAGTCATAGTCCCTACGGCCAATAAGCCTGAGGGCCTGTAAAACTGTATGGTAGGTGGTTCTTTATTGGGCTTTTCTGTCTGTTTCTGACCATGTCATGTGCCTTCTACTGTATGCTTTCTGTCATTGGTCTTTGGCCCTAATATTATGTCACTTGGTTTCCTTTCCTTTTCCTTTTCCTTTTTTTTTTATTTTTTCAGTTATCTCGTCAATTCAGCTATGTTTTATATTATTGCTGGGTTGGGGGTGCAGGGCACTGGCTAGACCTTGTCCTGACACTTCTCCTCTTAGGGACTCACTGGTTGTATCCGGTGTTTACTGTATTTGGATTGTTTCTCCTTGATAAGATCAGGGAGTGGGTGACCATTTCACCCGTTCTGTTTGTCTTTGTTGTCGTGTTATCCCTTCCTGGTTTGTCTTGTCTTTGTCTCTGTTAGGCTGGATTCACACGAGGTCATTACGTCCGTAATTGACGGACGTATTTCGGCCGCAAGTCCCGGACCGAACACAGTGCAGGGAGCCGGGCTCCTAGCATCATAGTTATGTACGATGCTAGGAGTCCCTGCCTCGCTGCCGGACAACTGTCCTGTACTGTAATCATGTTTTCAGTACGTGACAGTTGTCCGGCAGCGAGGCAGGGACTCCTAGCATCGTACATAGCTATGATGCTAGGAGCCCGGCTCCCTGCACTGTGTTTGGTCCGGGACTTGCGGCCGAAATACGTCCATCAATTACGGACGTAATGACCTCGTGTGAATCCAGCCTTACAGTAGTACACAGTATTGGCTTACTCATCTTGAGTACAGTGAGATGGCACAGTTGAAAGTCTGTACCTTTAATGTTAGAGGGTTTAATGACCCTGAAAAACGCTCACAGGTACTGTATCACATGCACAAAGAGCGGGTGCATATCCTGTCCCTGCAGGAAACTCATTTTCAGGTGGGCCATACACCACAGTTTACTAATCTGTATTATCCGGTTTGGTTTCACAGTGCCAACCCGGAAGCTAAATCCAAAGGGGCTAGTATTTGTATCCACAAATCGCTTTCTCATAAGACCATTGATGTCCTGATCGACCCGGGTGGTCGGTTTGTCTTTCTTAAGCTGTCCATTAGGAATAAGATTTTCACATTAGCTAAATTTTATCTTCCTAATCAGGATCAGGCTCGGGTGTGCCGGGTATTTCTCAGGAAATTAGAGGAGTTTTCGGAGGGTGTTTTACTTGTGGGAGGTGACTTTAATTTGACATTTGACTCCAGGCTTGATACCTCCTCGGGCAGGTCTGCTGTTCCTAAGACACACTTGGCGGCCTTGAAGACTACAATGCACTCTATGCAATTGATTGACGTGTGGAGGGTTCTCCATCCTCAGGTATGAGAATATACTTATTTCTCTCCGTTGCACAATATGTACAGTCGTTTAGATGCCTTTCTCGTTAGCCATCACTTGCTTACTTGGCACCCTACTTCTGAGGTGGGCCCCATGTTTTGGTCGGACCATGCACCGTTTTTTTTATCCCTTACCTTCCCTGATTCGGTGCCCAGTTTCCAGTCTTGGAAGCTTAATGATAATCTCTTGCGGGGAATACGGTGTGTATGTCAGCTCTTAAAGATACGCTTAGCTCTTTTTTCGCTGTGCACGCTCATGACTCTACTCCGTTACCTTTACAGTGGGAGGCATTGAAGTGCGTGGTTAGAGGTGTCCTAATTCAGCACGGGGCTTGTTTGAAAAGGGAAAAAGGGGTGGCTATTGCACGGCTCCTGGAGAGGATACGAGAGTTGGAGTCCAGTCATAAGCGTGCTCCTTCTTCCTCACAGGTTTTTTCTGAGCTCGCTACGACGCGTGAATCCCTGCGTTCTTTGCTATATCAATCGCATGCTAGATTTCGGGATCGGATGCGCAAACACTCCTACGAATTTGCGGATAAATGTGGTCGGTCTTTAGCACGGATTTTACATCCCCGTACGCAAGCATCATATATCCCTAAAATTGCGTGTCCCACTGGCGGCGAGGTTCATGACCCAATCGGTATCGCTGAATGTTTTAGACAATATTATTCTACTTGTATAACCTCAAAAGGTCATTTTCAGGATATGCAGGCTGATGAATTGCGGGGAAAAATCGATCAGTATGTACAGGATACGGCCTTCCCATCTTTGGAGGCTGGGGACGCCTTGGGACTTGAGGAAGAATTTTTGGAATCGGAAGTCTTGCAGGCGATTGGGGACTCTCCTTTGGGCAAAATTAGCCCCATTTCATTGATTAATGTAGATGTGAAAATCTTTGCGAAATTGATTCCCTCCAGACGTTCTCCGTTATTACCGGGCTTGGTTGCGGAGGATCAGGTGGGATTTGTGTGCGTGGTAGAGAAGCCCGTGATAATACTAACAAGACCCTGCTTTTAACATCCTATTGCCAGACACGCAAGATACCGATGTGCCTACTTTCTGTCGATGCCGAAAAGGCTTTTGATAGGGTACACTGGTTGTTTCTCCGCAGTGTCTTGACTCCGGTCGGACTTGGCTCTACAATGGTGTATAGGATTATGGCGTTATATACAAGCCTACAGCTCGGGTACGAGTTAATGGTCTTTTGTCTGATTCTTTGCCTATTACAAATGGAACAAGACAGGGGTGTCCACTTTCGCCTCTGTTATATGTGTTATTCATGGAACATCTGGCTGTGGCACTGCGGACTAACCCTAGCATTAAGGGCATATGTGTTGGTGCTCAGCATCACAAGTTAGGACTGTACGCTAATGATCTTCTAGTGTACCTTACGACTCCTATGATTTCTTTGCCATCTTTGACTGGGGAGTTTGAGCGATTTGGTCACTTGAGTAACTTCAAGGTCAATTATTCTAAATCGGAGGCACTGAATGTATCTCTGGACGCCCATCTAGCTGCCAATCTTGCTCGGGTTTTCCCTTTTAAGTGGCAAACTGCATCTTTAAAATATTTAGGGATACGTATCCCCACACAGCATATCCCCACACATTTGCCTGACCTGTTTCCCTTGAACTACACACCTATCTTACAGCGTACCTTGCGAGAGTTGGATGCATTTAGGGGTCGGCGCATGTCATGGTTCGGGCGTATCAACGCTGTCAAAATGTATATTTTACCTAAATTTCTGAATATATTTCAAACTGTCCCTATTGTGGTTCCTGCGTCCTTCTTTAAGACCTTGCATAGGGCCATAACCAAATTTGTATGGGGCTCTTCTAAGCCGCGGATTAGATTTTCTGTTCTCAGTAAGCTCAAGGTGGAAGGGGGTGCGGGTTTGCCGGACTTTAAGCTTTACCACCAAGCTGCGATCCTCATGAGGTTGGTGGATTGGTAACGTGCGGCTGCGGGTAAGCAATGGGTGCGCATTGAGAATAATATGTCCTCTCTTGCATTGTCCTCTTTGCCTTGGTTGTCTGGCTTCCAGCGACCAACGTCTTCTCTGCCTTTCCTCACACGTCAGTTTCTTGTGGTATGGGAGCGGATCCTTGGTACCCTGGACCTTGCTTACCGTCCGGGTCCTTTGACTCCTCTGTTTGATAACCCTTCCTTCCCTCCGGCAGTCGGAGTGGACACATTCCTCTGTTGGGGGAGACAGGATGGCGGATATTTGGCTCAGACCCTTACACCTGATGGTGCAATTTTGTTGCTTGCTGCTGTCTCTGAGGCCTGCCCGGGGAGACGATCAATGTGGTGGCCCTACTTTCAGTTGCGTTCATATCTCTCTTCCATGGGTGATTGTCTTGTGTTGGTACAGGATAAGACTCCTCTGGAACGTTATCTGTCTTTGACTTCTGCTCCTTCTCATGTACTGTCCTATTTACATTGGATCCTCCAACCGGGATAATCTTATTCTCAGTTGACATTCACCACAGCTTGGGAGGAGGAAATGGGGGTTCGACATTCTGAGGAGGACTGGGGAACTTCTTTCTTTCTGGCTCATAAGTTACCAACTTCTTGTTTTGCTCAGGAGAAATACTGTAAAATAATTACCAGATGTTACCGTTGTCCTTCCTTTTTACATAGGATATTTCCTAATGTGTCTGCTGATTGTTGGAGGTGTGGGGAGGCTCCTGGAACCATGTTGCACATTTGGTGGGATTGCCCCAAGCTCCGTCCCTTTTGGGCAAAATTTTTTAATCTTGGCAATAAGCTTTTTGACACTGACGTTCCTACCTCGCCTTCTGTTGGATTGCTTTCCATGGTTCCTGGATCACTCCCACACCTCACAAACGGGGTCTTTCGTCATTTTCTGACTGCAACTAGAACGGTAATTCCACGTCATTGGAAGTCTAGTACTGTGCCTTCTTTGAAGGAATGGGTAATGGAGCTGAATGGGATTATGAGGATGGAGGGGCTGATGTCTGCTGATCGTGGTAAATCAGAGATTTTTGTTCGAAGTTGGTCAGTGTGGTCCGGATTCCGGGGAGGTACTGATCTGCCTCTTTGGTTGGATGACCTCTTTTGAACGCTCATCTCGCCAAATACTGTGTGCTTTTGTCCGTTTGTGTTTCCCTTTGTCGTCTTGTGTTTATGTAACTTTGTGTTAAAATCTGCACTTAAAGAGGCTCTGTCACCAGATTTTGCAACCCCTATCTGCTATTGAAGCAGATCGGCGCTGCAATGTAGATAAGAGTAACGTTTTTATTTTTAAAAAACGAGCATTTTTGGCCAAGTTATGACCATTTTTGTATTTATGCAAATGAGGCTTGCTAAAGTCCAACTGGGCGTATTTAAAGTAGAAGTCCAACTGGGCGTGTATTATGTGTGTTACATCTGGGCGTGTTTTCTTCTTTTACTAGCTGGGCGTTCTGACGAGAAGTATCATCCACTTCTCTTCAGAACGCCCAGCTTCTGGCAGTGCAGACACAGCGTGTTCTCGAGAGATCACGCTGTGTCGTCACTCACTTCCTGCCCCAGGTCCTGCATCGTGTCGGACGAGCGAGGACACATCGGCAGCCGAGGCTACAGTTGATTCTGTAGCAGTCGATGTAGCTACTTACTTGCAAACGCTGATGCTGCTGCAGAATCAACTGTAGCCTCTGGTGCCGATGTGGCCGACACGATGCAGGACCTGGGGCAGGAAGTGAGTGACGTCACAGCGTGATCTCTCGAGAACACGCTGTGTGTCTGCACTGCCAGAAGCTGGGTGTTAACGAACAGAAGTGGATGAGGCTGATTCGTCAGCATCATACACTCCCATTCCGAACGCCCAGCTAGTAAAAGAAGTAAAAACGCCCCGATGTACACACATAATACACGCCCAGTTGTACTTTTACTGTAAACACGCCCAGTTGTACTTTTGCAAGCCTCATTTGCATAAATACAAAAATGGTCATAACTTGGCCAAAAATGCTAGTTTTTTAAAAATAAAAACGTTACTGTAATCTACATTGCAGCGCCGATCTGCTGCAATAGCAGATAGGGCTTGCAAAATCTGGTGACAGAGCCTCTTTAACCGTCATTGCTATTTGTTTTGGGACTGGTTTCCCTAAATATTGCACTACTTCTGCTATGGTTATGGTACTGTTACTTACCATTAGATTTTATTATTTACTTCCTATTACTTCACTGTTTGGGAGGCTACCTCCCACCATTGTTCATATATCTCTGTAACAATTTCTACAGTTTGACTTTATTGTATTGCACTGCGTGAAAATGTTTTATCTGCTCTGTTTAATTTCTAATAAAAAATTTTGATAACGAAAAAAAAAGATATTGTATTACGGTCTGTAGCCTTTGGGGGGAATATATTAACCTTTCTACAACAGTTTACTGGCGTAAAAAATTCACAAAAGTCAAAATTTTGGGGGGCAAAAAATGGGCGGGGCTTAGCAGAAATGGCCAACAATTTTACTATAATTTACGCCAGTAACTGATGTAAATTATTACAGAAATCTATATGCATAGTGTGGCCCATGCCGAGATTGATCTCTGAGGGGCGAAACAAGGCATAGGTCTGTGCCAGACCCATACCTCCTCTCAATCAGACTGTTTGCCCCCCCAATCAGACAATAAAATACATTTTTAAAATGTACTTACCTCACCACTCCGATTCTCCCTCCCGGATCCCCTCAGGCTCTTACAGCAGGCCGCAGCACGTAGAAAGTACTGATGACAGGCCGCGTTGCAGCTAAAAGATGCGACACATATAATAAGAGTCGTTCGCCTGTTAATAAATGTGTTGCATCTTACTCCAGCAAACTGTTTAATAGGACTGGTGTATGAAACGCCAGTATTAAAGGGGTTTTCCACGTTTTGACAACTAATGACCTATCCACTGGATAGGTCATCAGTATATGATCAGTGCGTGCCCGACACTCGGACCTCGCACCGATCCTCCACTCCAGCTGCCTCCGGGCACCGAACAACACTGCCGGAAGCAGATGGCTCAGCTGAAAGAATAGAGGCCGAGCTGCAGTTCTGCCGAAAGGCCACTATGCAGTAGTCGGAACCATCTGCTTTCAGCAATATTGTCCAGTGCCCGGAGGCAGCTGGACTGGCGTATCGGTGCGGTGTCTGGGTGTAGTAACGATTGTTTGCCACCATACATTACCGACGATTGCTCTTTGTAACACAATGTATCGTCAATCGGCGCTTGTTTTCATGGTCAGTATCGGGCCATCCAAAAGGACCTTTACTTCCTCAGACACCACACGCCAGTCTACAGACACCACTATAACTAGGCATTGGAACCAACCCACCCACCTTAGCGGGTAAAGATTAACCATCTAAAAGGTTCATATATACACATAAGGGCTAAAGGTGAAAACACAGAGGTGCTCACCATATATCCAGTGTATAACTGTGTCCTCCAAATCTTAGGAGTGCACGGAGCAGGAGTTGTTCTAGATTCCTGTTTATATCCCTGACACGTTCATACCATTTTAGACAATGAATCTACATATCACAAACTTGTGGTGAAACCAAGCACCGCATTTAAAGTATCTTTATAAAATCTGCTAGAAGAAGGAATTGGATTAGGAGTATTAGCCAAGAAACAGGCAGAATACTTACTGATAGAATTCCCTATTGTTCCCATATTCCATGGGATGCCAAAAATTCATAACTTTGCATGGTCTTGGGTTATCTGTGACGTAGTTGGCTAGTACCCCTGCAAACCGGCCTGCTGGTACTACTGTCAGGGGCCTGGCCACAAAAGTAAAATAAACTGGGCAGGCGCCGCTCATCAAGGTTATTATCAGCGGTAATTGGTTTGTAGAAAGGAATGGGACCCATGAAGGGGCCAGAAGCAGCGACCTGCTCTGCAACTTGGTGAGTGACTCTGTTTTAAAGCAGTAGATTCAGATTAATTATTTTTTTTATGTTGCCGCTTCTCTCCCACATTCCCACCGGTCTCCCTCCCCTTCCCCTCCCCAGACGCCGGTCAAGCGTCATATCCACTCTGGCCCAACTCCCGCCTCGGCCACCTCCCGTTCTCTTAGCCTACTCCTCCGCCCGCTCACAGAGTCCCTGGCACTTTGCATCCTGCTCCCCTCCCACGACTTTCCAATGCCACCTCTCCAAATCCCCTAATAATGGGGGACCCAGATGTATTTCCTCAAATGGATTCCACTGACTGTATGAGACCCAGAAATTTCTGATGGCGGCCCTGCCTGCATAACACATATTCCGGCAATTAAGGCAGTGGTATTCCATTTGTGGAAATACACCAGGTATTCCAAATGTCTACAAGAATTTCTTTTAATGTCTGTGGAGTATCTGCGCTCACATAATTTCTTCTGCCATGATAGTTTTATTTTATTGCAGATAGAAGACGCCCTGATGGGGTCAAAATTCTCCCTCTCCATGGACAATTTGTTTATGACATGGTGGGAGAACAAAAAAATTTCAGCCAATAATCCCTTTTACGAGTGGATTGTGTGGGATGGACGCTACATCGACGATTTTTTTTGTGTAGGGGTCGTGATGTGGCGTCTGTACCACCGTTTATGGAATACAATAATACCAATACATTTAATTTACAATGTTACAGGCTCAGCATCCATGGATTCCGTTACCTTCTTCGAGATTATGTTACAGGGGAATTGTAATACAGAAAAGGAAACATTTTGTGAACCCTCTTCAGGCACTACCATCCTTAATGCTAGGAGCTGTCACCCAGCTCACATCATCTAGGCAATACATAGTTACATAGTTACATACATAGTTAGTACGGCTGAAAAAAGACACATGTCCATCAAGTCCAACCAAGGGAAGGGAAAAGGGAAGGAAAAATTTCTACACATAGGAGCTAATATTTTTTTGTTCTAGGAAATTATCTAACCCTTTTTTAAAGCCATCTACTGTCCCTGCTGTGACCAGCTCCTGCGGTAGGCTATTCCATAAATTCACCGTTCTTACTGTAAAGAAGCCTTGTCGCCTCTGCAGCTTGAACCTTTTTTTCTCCAGACGGAGGGAGTGCCCCCTTGTTTTTTGAGGGGGTTTTACAAGGAACAGGATATCACCATATTTTTTGTATGTGCCATTAATATATTTATATAAGTTAATCATGTCCCCCCTTAGTCGTCTTTTTTCAAGGCTAAATAGGTTTAATTCTTTCAATCTTTCCTCATAACTTAAATTCTCCATGCCCCTTATTAGCTTCGTTGCTCTTCTTTGTAATACCTACAGGGGAATTTATAAGAACTAGGATAGCCTGCTCAAATGACAAGACATTTCACAACCAATGTATAAATATTGACCGTGGATTAAATTTTACAGGATATTAACAATGGATGTTAACCCCTTAATGACCAAGCCATTTTGCGCGTTAATGACCAAGGATTATTTCTTGTTTTTTCACGGTCGCATTCCAAGAGTCGTAACTTTTTTTTGTTCCGTCGACATAGCCGTATAAGGGCTTGTTTTTTTGTGGGACGAGTTGTATTTTGTAATTGTACCATTTTTAGATGCTTATAATATATTGGTTAACTTTTATTAACTTTATTTTAGGAGAGAATTGAAAATAAGCAGCTATTCCAGCATTGATTTTCACGTTATAAATTTACGCCGTTTACTATGCAGCGTAAATAAGATGTTAACTTTATTCTATGGGTCGGCACGATTACGGGGATACAAAATATGTAAAGGTTTTATATATTTTCCTACGTTTGCACAATAAAAGCCTTTTAGAAAAAAATTACTTGTTTTTGCATCGCCTCATCCCAAGAGATGTAATTTTTTTTTTTTTCCGTCAATGTGGCCGTATGTGGGCTTGATTTTTGCGGGGCAATGTGTCGTTTTCATTAGTACTATTTTGGAGTACATAGGACTTTTAGATTCTCTTTTATTTAAATTTTTATGGGGGAATGGGAGAAAAGAGAGAATTTTGCAGTTGTTTTTTGCATTTTTTTTGGACGCCGTTCATCCGGCGGTTTAATTAATGTGTTCATTTTATTGTTCAAGTCGTTATGATGGCGGGGATACCATATATGTGTATGTGTTATTTCTTTTGACACTTTTACAAAATATAACCTCTTTTTGGCCAAAAAAAATTTGGTTTTATTTGAATTTGACTGTCATATTTTTTATTTTTCTTTCACAAACTTTATTTAACTGATTAACATTTTTTTTTTTCAGTCCCACCAGGGGACCTCACTATGCGATCTGCTGATCGCATATATAATGCTTTGGTATACATTATTGCCTGTCAGTGTAAAACTGACAGGCAGTCTATTAGGCCATGCCTCCGGCATTTGCTGATGACAGACCTGGGGGTCTTTGTTAGGTCCCCGTTTGCCATGAAACCCTACGGCGATCCGAAATTTCTTTGCGGGGGCGCCGATGGGGTGACAGAGGGAGCTCCCTCCCTCTGTCAAACATATTAGATGTCGCTGTCACTATTGACAGCGGCATTTAATGGGTTAAACTGCCGGAATCGGAGCGCGCTTCGATTCTGTCAGTTGCGGCAGGAGCCAGGCTGTGTATAACAGCCGTGCTCCTGCCGCTGATCGCGTGGGTACACTGTCAGTACCCTCGCCATCACAGGACAGATATATCCGTCCTCCTGCGCGAACTACCAGCTGCAGAGGATGGATATATCTGTCCTTCGGCGTTAAGCGGTTAAGAAGGGCATCAAAACAAAGGACACAAGAATCCATCTTGTTTAATAATAAATACTGAAGCACTACCGAATTCATCCAGTCCCTTCGTGTGGGGGCGGCGACCTGTGTGGCGGTCAGTGGGCATAATTCTGCCCCTGTAGATATTTTTAGAGGCACCAAGCAGGGATGCCCCCTGTCCCCCTTCTGTTTAATCTTTCCATAGATCCCTTACTGCGTCACCTTTCCAAAACCTCAACTTTTCAGGGCCTTCTTATACGGGACCTAGAACTAAAAGTAGCTGCTTTTGCGGATGACATCCTGTTGGTAGTTGCGGACCCTAAGCGGACGCTAAACCCACTTCTTGAGGAACTAGATGGGGTGGGCCGACTATCGGGATACTATTTGAATAAGGAGAAGACGGAGTCACTGTTGTTGCGAGGGCCTTCCAGACCTCTTTGGGCGGCCTCCTTTCCATTTAAATGGAACACTCAGGCGATCAAATATTTAGGAGTCCAAATCTCCAGACACCCTGCTAAACTCTACAGACTTAACATAGCACGTTATATAGAGGAATTAGAAAAGACTCTCTCAAATTGGAAAAACTTCACCCTTTCATATCTAGGGACAGCCAATCTACTTAAGATGACAGAGTTTCCTCGTCTTCTATATATTTTCCATACCCTCCCAATATATCTCACTCCTGAAGATGAAAAATGCATTAACTATTTATATAGGACATTTGTGTGGGGGAGAAGGAGATCCCGCATTGCCTACCAGATTCTACAACAACCAAGAGCCAATGGGGCATTAATTTCCCCGACATTAGGCAGTATAAACTGGGTGCCTTGTTCCGTTATGTTTCGGACTGGCCTGGCAACACCTCGCATTATACTTCGTACACTCTGGACTCCAGATTATTTTCTGGACGGCCTTTGTCGGGTCTCCTGCACCTCCCATATGAGGGATTATCTGTAGAGACTAGAGCTAACCAGCTACTTTTTGCCACTTGGAAAGCCTGGCAGAAGATCCCTTGCCATCACCAGCTTTCTCCTTTGTTATCTCTCCACTTGCCACTAATCTGTAATAATCATTTTCAGGATGGTAATCCACGGGCAATTTTCCACAGGTGGCACACGTTGGGAATCACCTCCCTAAAACAGCTGGTACATAAGGACGAACGTCAGGCTCTTACAATTTCAGAACTCAGTACTACATATCCAGAGTTACCTGTCGATCACTTCAGTTTTCTTCAAGTCGACAGTTATATAAAAAAGGTTTTACCGCAGTTGTCAGACCTGGAATGGAATCCTTATTATCTCCTAAAATTCTCCAGTCCCAACTCCCCGAAGGGCCAAATAACTAGAAACTGCCAAGTCCTTCATGTTCCCCTTGATTACTCACAATCCCGGACTCCTCTAACTAAATGGCAGGGTGACGATCAGACTCTGACTCCTACCACGATACTGGCGGCTCTAGAGTAGGCACATAAACTTCTTCCCTCTGCCCGCTTTCTGGAAATGCGACTTAAGCTTGCCCATAGGTCGTATTTGACTCCAAGTGTGGGGTATAAGATTGGTATCTACACAGTGTCGTGTTGTTTCAAATGTTAAGCACCTGCAGCCAATCTCTACCATTGTCTGTGGTCGTGCCCGCACATTCGTACATTTTGGTCTCACTACTACTCACCTCACCAATTTTGTCCCTGATACGATACTGTGGGCGGTGTTTGGGTACATGGACCCTGAAGTTCACGGGTGTTCCCCCGGGGGACACAAATTGTTGCATTATGTGGCGGCGGCGGGAACAAAAGCCATATTACAGACCTGGCTTGCTAATCAGCCCCCACCTTTCAAATTATTCTTGGACAAATTATCCTATCTATTGAAAATGGACTGGGTGGAGGCCTCTCTCCATAAGGAATTACAGGTCCAACAGTTTTTTGAAACATGGGAAACATTCATTGCATTACCCCCACAAAACATTAAAATACAAATACGGAAATGCTTTGAACCAACAGTCTGGTTCCACGAACAGGTGCTCCTGGGGAACGCACCCGTGTAAATTATGGTCAGGATCCTGGGGGTTTTCTGGTGTAGGCGAGAGCCATGCTCCTTCATGTCCTTACTATTTTCCCATGTCCCCGTATAGATACGATGGGTTCTGTTGGGGTGGATGTGTGCGGTTGGCTGGTTCCTACAGACGCCTCCATCCCTGATTTATCTTTTTCTAGTTCACTGGGGTGGGGAATTGTTTACAACTTACAGCAAATGTGAATGTTTCATCTGCATCGTTTCCTTCATGAGCACAGCGAGATAAAATATTGAAAGTTATTTTGTTTTCCCCCCTTCCCCCCGCCCCACTTTATTTATCCTGCTCGGTCAGTTACGTCAATTTCTTGATGATGTGTAATTTGTGCTACCTAGACATCTAACTGATCCTCTCGACTGTTGATTGTATTACATTGTTCCCCCTCCCTTCTTTCCTTCTGTTTTCCCCACAAACGGAATTACGTTGTCTTATACTAACACATTAACAATACTGAAGTGTTTAGACAGTGAATAGGCATTCCACGGGATGGCTATTCACAATCTCTGCACTTTGTTACTGTTTCTATGGTAGTTACAGCAGAGGAAGCATGATCTCGTTGTAACCTGTCATTTACAGCGAGATCTCACGAGATCACGCTTCCTCTGCTGTAACTATTACAGACAGAGTAACGAAGTGCAGAGATTGTGAATAGACATCCCGTGGAATGTCTATTCACTGTCTAAACACTTCAGTATCGTTAATGTGTTAGTATAAGGGCAGATACAGACGGACGTTGCGTTTTTGCGCGCGCAAACAACGCAGCGTTTTGCGCGCGCAAAAACTATTTGACAGCTGCGTGTGTCATCCGTGTATGATGCGCGGCTGCGTGATTTTCGCGCAGCCGCCATCATAGAGATGAGGCTAGTCGACGCCCGTCACTGTCCAAGGTGCTGAAAGAGCTAACTCTTTCAGCACCCTCGACAGTGAATGCCGAACACAATATCGAAAAACCTGTTGAAAAAAAAGAAAAAGTTCGTACTTACCGAGAACTTCCCGGCCGTTGCCTTGGTGACGCGCCTCTCGACATCGGGCCCCACCTCCCTGGATGACGCGCCAGTCCATGTGACCGCTGCAGCCTGTGCTTGGCCTGTGATTGGCTGGAGCTGTCACTTGGACTGAATTGTCATCCCGGGAGGTCAGACTGGAGGAAGAAGCCGGGAGTTATCGGTAAGTCAGAACTTGGGTTTTTTTTTCTACAGGTTCATGTATATTGGGATCGGAAGTCACTGTCCATGGTGCTGAAACAGTTTAACTATTTTAGCACCATGGACAGTGACTATCTCCTGACGTCGCGTACCCAGTGAAGTTCGGTTCGCTTGTCCGGCTTCGCTCATCGCAAAGACACTCCGTTTGGATGTTCGGAAACAGAAAAGCACGTGGTGCTTTTCTGTTTACATTCATCCTTTTGACAGCTGGTGCGCTGTTTCAGTCGGTTCGCACGGAAGTGCTTCCGTGCAACCTGCGTGATTTTCACGCACCCATTGACTTCAATGGGAACGTGATGCGCGAAATACGCAGAGTTATTGAACCTGTCGCGCTTTTTGCGCAGCAGACAAACGCTGCGCAAAAAGCACGGACTGTCTGTACTGCCCCATAGACTTGTATTGGTCCATGCGTGCCGCGTGAAAACCACGCGGCCCGCACGGACCGAATACACGCTCGTGTGAATCCCCCCTAAGACAGCACATAAGGATCTAGCAGGATCCCTATGCGCTGAGTAAATGAATGGAAAGGAGTGAATGATGCTGATTAGTCACTGATTGGTCAGCGTCATAGACTCCCCTGTACAACGCCCACTTGGTCTAAAGTAAAAATATGCCCACATGGGCATTAATCAACTCATTAGCATAAATCTAAAATCGCTAATAAAGTGGTAAAAATAGATCATTTTTTTTAAAATAAAAAGCACTGCTGTCACCTACATTATAGCGCCCATCTCCTTATGTAGAAGATAGGGCACTTATAATGTGGTGGCAGAGCATATTTAAATCCGGATCCACTCCTGACAAAAATTGTGGGTAAAGGCTGCCCTTGGGTCACCTAGAGGATGAGATCTCTTAGTTACATGTTGTCACTAAGTCTTTTCTATAGTGTCACTAACAACAAAACTTGACTTTCCCAAAAAGTTTTTTATTTTTTAAAAAGTACTTACAATATTGATGCGTTTATAAAAATTGTACTAAGCATCATGTAATTTATGCCATTAAATGCAAACAATGTGATCGCGTGTATGTACGGATGTAGCCATCTTTATCTTGACTCGGATAACTTGCTGCAGCGTGATATCACACAACAAAAGTCATTGAAAAAACACTGCCACTGTGTATTTAATGCGTTGAAAGTCAAGATAGAGCCGCCTACATCTGTAGGGCACACGATTAGAAAGTTGAAAACGCGCATTGTAGAACACATTTCAGATACAAATCAAAAAAGACACTAATGCCTTTCTGGTGCAGAAAAAAACTTCTTAGAAACACATAATGGTAATTTTTAAAGCTTATGGGGAAATGTATTAACCTTTCTACGCCAGTTTTCTAAAAGGGGGCTTCCCAAAAGGGGGCGGGGTGACAGCAGCTCAACAAATTTATAATAATTTACACCTGGCGTAAACTATAGTCGAAATCTACGCCTGCTAATAATTGACAAAAATGTCACTATGTGGAGCGTAGCAAGGTAGAGGCCCATGCCAGGCTCCTCTCCGTCCCCTCTATCGGACAATTAAATAAAAAATGAATGCTCACCTCACCACTCCCCTTCTGGTCCCCTCATGTTCTCTCTGCAGCCTGCGGCTCATACAATGCACTGATGACGTTGAGTGCTGTGTCGCATATAAAGAACCTGACGCTGCTCGGTGTCAGTGCATTGTATGGGCAGCAGGGAGCCCTAGGGGATCAAGGGGGAAGAAGAGAAGCGGAGAAAAGATTATACTTATTTTTTATTTTACATTATGTCCGATGGGTAGGGGGAATGGATGGAGCATGGCCGCGGTCGCTGCATAACGATTGTGGCGCAGGAACGGCCGAAAGATGTGACACATTTAATAAATGTGTTGCATCTTACTCCAACTTTCTTTATATTAAGACTGGCACATGAAATGCCATCTTAATAAATTCCCCCCAACGTTTTTATGGCCTTGAACAAGTGAAGAAACCAATGACGGGTGGATATTGCAGAAGACACTTCCTGAATAGAGAGGCGTTCAGCGATCTGCAGCTTCATACAAGATTCCCGAAGGGTCTTAATTGGAGGAATGATCTGTTATATGTTTACTTAAGTGGAATAACACTTAATATACAATGTATATATCAACGACATTGCATAACAGTCATTTTCCTCTCATAATATGCAGTTTGACGACTTTAAGATGGCGATTTGTTTTTTACATATTGCATATTTAAATATGGTGCTAAACTCCTGTTAAATAAAGATTCAGCTTCTCCCCTACTTGAGTAGCTGTGCAGCACCTGCACGAACTTGAGAATTTGCCTCTCTGTTCATGTGATCACAGGTCCTGCACACATAACACAACAGCACTACGCAAACTATTTATGCAGTTTGGTCACTAGATGGCAGCAAAGGACTGTAATGATATGCACATACATGTTTACATAGGCAGCATACATGTTTACATAAAAGGCATACATGTTTACATAGGCGGCATACATATTTACATAGGCGCCATACATGTTTACATAGGCGGCGCGCTTGGTGTTAAACTTGTAAATAAAAACACATCAAAAGAAACATAAACACATCAACTATCAATTTGTAATCCATGCCCACCTGCGGCTGCTGCTACGCATATCCTCACCATTATGGTCGGACAGTCTGACGGTTACAGTGGAGAGGATTATTTTCAGACACTTCTACACTGGTTTGGACTGGTTCACTGGTTTCCCAGTTTTATCGGCTGCTTGTCTCATTTGAATTAAGAACCTCCTGAGCTCAGGACAAGGGGCAAATAACAGAAAAAGTCTTTCTCCACTGCAGCAAAATGGACAAAGTGGTTCCGCAATTCCTCACACTGGCCCCAGATGAAACTGCTATGGCTTTACTGCAGTTGGCGACATGTTGTCAGCAATCCTGTATTTAATAGAAGTGCATGTTCTGCACTGTGTGACCGAGGCCTAAATGTTTTCATCCATTTTTTGAGCTCTCAGATTTTTTAGGGACAGATTATACAATATGTACTAACATGGTGTTTCCTTCAAGGATTCTTACATTTAAAAAATACAGGGAAATATGACCTGGACATCCACAGACCCTTCCCCCCTGCCCTTTACTATTGGTTACAACTTGTCAATAAATATGCCCTCCTGCAGGGGCGTAGCTAGGGGGGGGCAAGCGTGGCATGTGCCCCGGGCGCAGTTCAGAGGGGGGCGCCAGCGCCCCCTCCTCCTGCACTATAATTGTACCTGTGTCGCAAGGACACAGGTACAATTAGAAGCCATGAATGACCGGGCACGTTCCACGCCCGGCCATTCAGCGCCTCTCCACGAATGAAGCGACTGGTACCTTTTGTACCAGTGACGCTTCCATCGATGAAAGGCGCTGACTGACTGGCAGGGAAAGTCATCCTGCCCAACCAATCAGCGCCTTTCATAGACGCCGCCAGGGGCGTAGCTAAAGGCTCATGGGCCCGGGTGCAAGAATTCAGCTTGGGCCCCCCCTACCCCTCCCCAGCACCACCATAATCATCAGACCCCTGCGCGCTCCTATGCTCAAACGCCTTGCCCAACAGCCCCCATAGTATAATGCCCCCACACAGTTAATGCTCCCATAGCTGCCCCCACACAGTATAATTCCCCCCATAACAGCCCCATACCGTATAATGCCCCCCATACAGTATAATGCCCCCATATGGGCATAATTACTTACCTATCCCCGTTCCCACGTCGGGTGGAGGATCCTTCACCTCCTCCGGTGTGTGCTATGAGTGACTCATCGCAGGCAGGCGCGATGATGTTGCTACATCCAGCCTGCCTGCGTCGAGCCGCTCAGGGCACAGGGAATGCTAGATCAAGGAGATGTCAGCTCCTTGCTCCAGCATTGATTGGAACCGGGACCTCGGTGAGTGACTCGCGACCCACAGTGTAGGGATATCCCGATACCAAAATTTGTACTTCGATACCGATACTTTGTTTACTTTGCCAACAGTAATAAAAAAAAAAAAAGTTCTTTCGTTTTCTAATGTGAGGCACGAGGTGTGATGATGAATTTTGAATGTCTCACATTAATAGTAATTAACCCCATCATGTTTCTCAGTCATAATGGGTTAATGTGTGAGGTACATCATGGGGTTAATTACTATTAATGTGAGGCACATGGAGGTTAAATTCATCATCGCACCTCGCGTCTCACAATTAGGCCCCATGCAAACGACCGTAAATAACCTAAGTTTTTGTGGACCGCAATTGCGGTCTGCAAAAATGAACCCATTCACTTTCATTGAGCGCGGACACATTTCCGTAGCTCTACGGATGGGTGACCGTGCCGTAGAAATGTTCCGAAAATTATGGAACATGTCCGTCCATTTGCATTTTGCGGGCCGTGCTCCCATACTTTGTATGGGAGCATGGCCCGAAAATGCGGGTGGCAATCGCGGGCCCTGATTGCGGGCACGGTCGTGTGAATGGGGCCTAAGTGATAGAAAGCAATTTTTATTTTATTTTTTTACAGAGTACACATCATAAATGATGCAAAAAAATAGTTGTGCAGGTTATTACGGCCGCGCCAATACCGATTATGTGTATGTTTTATGTATTGAGACTTATTTTAATGTTTATTGTAAAAAAGGTGTATGTGTATTTTTTTAATTTAAAATTACTTTGTTTTTACTTTCTTTTTAAACTTCAATGTATTGGCCTATATCAGATATATCCCAGTACATTAGCCTGTGGACGGATAGTACACAGGCAGTTGTTAGGACATACCTCAGTATGCCCTAACAACAGGAAATATGGTAAGACAGCTCTGGGGTCCGTCAATAGACCCTGGGCTGTCTGCCCATATATGGTATGTCCTTCAATCGCGTCACAGGAATTCCCCGTGACGCGATCCAGGGGCATCCCCCTTCTCATTTTCCCCTGAATGCTGCAGTCAGCTTTGATCGCAGCATTCAGGAGAATAGCGGCGGAGATGAGCGGTTTCTCTGATCTCCGCCGTTATAGAGTGGGGCTGCGGTACTGTAATACAGTCATTGCCCCGCTCCTGACAGGAAGTGCACGCGCGGTCAGCATGAGGTGATGCGGCCGGCGCTGCACTAATGAGCGGCGGTGCAGGCACTGAAGACAGAACATGGGGGTGTTTTGTAGCGCGCCCGCCATGTTCTGTCTTCAGTGCCGCAGATCATTAGTGCAGCGCCGGCTGCATCGAATCATCCTGACGGCGCGCACAGGTCAGGACTCAGGACTGGGGCAGTGACTGTATTACACAGCCGCAGCCCCGCTCTCATAGTCATGTGTACTATACTGTATATTGTGCAGTTTGCGGTGGAGGAGGGGGGGGGGCTGTGATTTAACGCCCCCCCCCCCCCCCCCGCAAACAACACAATACATTACAAGGCATCACAACACAATACATAACATTACAACACAATACATTACACTGCAGCTTATACTGCAGCTTACCTGGAGTCCTCCGCATCGACTCTTCTGCTCCGTCTGGAAGCCGTGTCACGTGACACCACGGTCACGTGGTACACTAAGTGTACCATGTGGCCGTAGCCAGGAAGTGCCGGCTTCACGGAACAGAAGATTGTTCGGAAACATGCTGTATGGCAACGGGGGCCCGTGGGCCCCCCAGGCCTAGGGGCCCGGTCGCAACTGCGACCGCTGCGACCCCTATAGCTACGCCACTGGACGCCGCGTTCAACCCCAAGGAGACCTGCGCAGAAGAGAGCAGGTCTCCATGGCTGCCAGACGGCGTGGGAGCGGGAATAAGGTGAGTTTGAAATTTATTTATTTTTTAATTGTAATAGACGTGTGGCTGTATCTGCGGGGGGGACTTTGTCTACACGGGGGACTTTATCTACGGGGGGTGTCTATCTACAGGGGGACTATATCTACAGGGCTGGGCTATATACAGGGGGACTATATCTACAGGGCTGGGCTATATACAGGGGGACTATATCTGCTGGGCTATATACAGGGGGACTATATCTACAGGGGGCTATATACAGGGGGACTATATCTACAGGGGGGCTATGTACAGGGGGACTATATTTACAGGGGTGGGCTATATACAGGGGTACTATATCTGCTGGGCTATCTACAGGGGGACTATATCTACAGGGGTGCTATATACAGGGGGACTATATCTACAGGGGGCTATATACAGGGGGACTACATCTGCTGGGCTATATACAGTGGGACTATATCTACAGGGGGACTATATCTACAGGGGGACTATATCTACATGGGGGCTATATCTACAGGGGGGCTATATACAGGGGGACTATATCTACAGGGGGCTATATACAGGGGGGCTATATACTGGAGTGGGCTGTCTATATAGTATATAGCCCCCTGTAGATATAGCCCACCCCTGTATATGGTGCTCCATAGATAGCCCACCCCAGTATATAGCCCCCCCTGTAGATATAGTCGCCCTGTATATAGCCCAGCCCTGTAAATATAGCCCCCTGTAGATATATTCCCCCTGTATATAGCCCACCCCTGTATATAGCCCCCCTGTAGATATAGCCCCCCTGTGTATATCCCAGCCCTGTGTATAGCCCAGCCCTGTAGATATGGTCCCCCTATAGATATGGTCCCCCTGTGGATATGGTCCCCCTGTAGATATAGTCCCCCTGTAGATATAGTCCCCCTGTAGATATAGCCCACCCCTGTATATAGTCCCCCTGTAGATATAGCCCACCCCTGTATATAGTATCCCACAAATAGCTCCCCCCTATAGTGCTCCACAAAAAGCCCACCCCTGTATATAGCCCCCTTGTACATATAGTCCACCCCTGTATATAGTGCTCCACAGATAGCCCACCCTTGTATATAGTATATACAGGGGTGGGCTATCTGTGGAGCACTATATACAGGGGTGGACTATCTAGTGGAGCACTATATACAGGGGTGGACTATATGTACAAGGGGGGGCTATATACAGGGGTGGGCTATCTGTGAAACACTATATACAAGGGTGGACTATATGTGGAGCACTATATACAGGGGTGGGCTTTATCTACAGGGGGGCTACATACATGGTTGGGCTATCTGTAGAGCTCTATATACAGGGGTGGGCTATATCTACAGGGGACTATATACAGGGGTGGGCTATCTGTAGTGCACTATAGGGGGAGTTATTTGTGGGACACTATATACAGGGGTGGTCTATATGGGGGCACTATCTACAGGGGCTCTATGGCAGGCACTATCTACAGGGGGCTCTATGGCAGGCACTATCTACAGGGGGCACAGTGTGTGTGTGGGACACGGTGTATGGTGCTATTATAATTAGAGGTGCAGTGTATGGCGCTATTATATTTAGGGGCATAGTGTGTGGTATAATGATAACTTTATATTTATTTATAGGTGCAGAAATGTTGGAAAAGTGAGAAGCTGAAGACATCTGAGCGGCAAACTGCAGAAATTGGCTGTGACCGGGAGAATTCATCATAGAGGTCTGGACCAAATGGAGAAAAAGAACTAGAATCTGAGACGTCACCGGTGAGTCACTTAATGTAAATGTTCATTCTGCCTCTAATAAGCACTGTAGCCCCTGTATGATCTGCAGCGAGATGATGGGTGGTGTGATTATGATAGGATTTATTTTTTGTGAAACGGCATCTCCCAGCATATCCTTACCATTGTTCGGGCCATGCTGGGAGCTGTAGTTTTACGCCGTACAAACCTATACGGCAGGGGTTGCACTAAATTGAGCTGTATTTGTTCTGGGGCTGTATATATGTATTGAGCTTGGTTCTGATGTTGTATATAGAACCATATTGCTTGTGAAATGTACAAATAATTTTATGCTCACGTTACATAAAAAGAAATGACACGTCGATTGGTAGAGAAAACAAACACGGCGAGGGGGAAGGAGATGTCGGGAAAGAGGTTGGGGGGGGCACCAAACTGAATCTTTGCCCCATGTGCTGGAGAACCTAGCTACGCCTCTGCCTCCTGTATAACATTTTATATATGAGTAGTAAATGTCCCTACAAATTAGAAAAGATTTGGTCCCGATGGGTTAAGCTGAAAGAAACAGCTACGTAAGATGTAGCTCAAATGTGAAGGAAATCATTATTTATCCTTACAACTAAGGCTTCGTTCACATCGGCGTTGGGACTCCGTTCATGGGTTCCGTCGAACCTTTCCGTCAGGGGAACCCATGAACGGAGTCCAAACTGAAACCATAGGTTTCCGTTTGCATCACCATTGATTTTAATGGTGACGGATTCGGTGCAAATTGTTTCAGTTTGTCACCGTTGTGTAAGGGTTCCGTTATTTTGACGGAATAAATACCATAGTCAACTGCGCTATTCAGTCTGTCAAAACGATGGAACCCTCACACAACGGTGATAAATGGAAACAATTTGCACCGGATCCGTCACTATTGAAATCAATATGGTTTCCGTTTGTTTCAGGTTGAATTCCATTCATGGGTTCCTCTGACGGAAACGTTCAACGGAACACATGAACGGATCCCTGACGCAGATGTGAATGAAGCCTTAGATGAGGAAATGGACGCCTCTGTGTGACTGGTTGGGTTTGTTGGTTAAATAGAATTGAATGTGTTATTATTTGCTTTTCATGCTTTGTAGTTTTTTTGTCCGTTTTTTTATTTGCTAAATTATAAATTAAACCTTTGAAAAATGAAAAAAAAAATGGCAGGGAAATATTTACCAATTTTCAGATTACTATTCAGATCACTAAAATTCTAATGCCAATTTAATAAAATGTGGTGAAAATCCACATGTGAACATACTCTAATTGAAGCTGAAGGATCTCCAGCTCGTCTTGGTGGCCGTACAACTTAATTTTCCTTTTTGTACACAATCCCCCCCCCCTCTCCTAGTACTATATTGTGAAGCTTAGACGCTGTATTCTTATTTTCTACTGTATGTATTCTGTCGTATTAGGCAATGTGAGCATTGTGTATTTTTTATATGGTTCCCATTAGTGGAATGAAGGGAAAACTTTTCCATAAGGGAGAGATATGGGAAGGTTTTTCCTGCTTTCCTCTGATGGGATCAGATACTAGAGTGATCACACTGATCTGACAATACAAGCACGTGATACAGCCTGGAAGGGAGAACATCAGTATAGTGTAAAGGGTTTTTTGTTTTTTTTATGTTTTGTGGACATATAAACCCATTTAAATGTGCCAGTAAAATTCCTCGAAATATGTAGTCAATTTCATGTAGTGTTAAGTATACTGTATTATTAGGGCGCTGTACTACAGCAGTATTGTATCGTGCTAATATTGTTTGACACTTATTTTGGGTTCAATAACCTTCACTAAGGGGATTAGTAATACTTTGTTACATAAATAAAGACAACACTGAGTGACATCGGGTTGAACGGCCACAGTAGTCCTTTATTAAATAACCTTTACAAAATTAGAAATGCAATAACATCACATTTCAACCATTTTCAAGTGCATTAAACAGAATTACAATTTATCACGGCGCGATGCAGTCATTGTGGGGTGCCATGTATAATTCAACCAGCCCAACCTCTAACCCTCACCTGCAAACACCGCCTTGAAGCAACCTGAACACCATGGGTCAGACACTTCTCAAATTCTGCTGTCCTCTGAGCTCACCCCAGAGGACCCAAGTCCACAATTCTCCGCATGTCTTTCATCTTTATTCCCGATCATCCCTCAGATGACCACATCTCTCCCGCCATGAAACCTCAAGTTTCTCAAGTGAGTTCCTCCACAAAGAGACTGCCTTTTCCAAACCTTCTTGGATCACCAACATTCACAGGTCAATCAATACTTATAACGTTCAAGTCAGTGGCGGATTATCATTAGGGCGGTTCGGGCGGCCGCCTGGGGCCCAAGGCTCCCGGGGGGGCCCGTGGCCGGCTGAACCGCACACGATCGCACGGCCCCCTAATGTCCGATGGGGCGTCGCTAGCACCAGAGGGGGGCCCAGTGCTAGCGGCAGCCACATTCACACATCAATGAAAAGTTACTATAGTAACTGGGGCCTATGTAATAAACTACACGCACCCCTGTTACTATAGTAACTGACAATACTTACCCCTCCTCTTCCTGGAGCGCATCGGAGGCTCTGATGTTACAACGCTGTGCGCAGCGCATAACGTCACGACACTTGATGGAGTGAGGACCTGCGGCCGAAGAGGAGGTAAGTTTAATTCTAGTGTCTTGCTGAAGCTGATGGGTTGGGGTCTGACACCCGGGACCCCCGCCAATCAGCTGTTTTGAAGGGGTTGCAGCCGCTCGTACAAGTGCTGCTTCCCCTTCATTCCGGTCACTTTCTCACACTGAATCGCCGACACGGACGTGTCAGCGGTTCACAGTGTGAGCAAGTGAGGGAAATGAAGGGGAAGCAGCACTCATACGAACGGCTGCAACCCCTTCAAAACAGCTGATTGGCGGGGGTCCCGGGTGTCTGACCCCAACCCGTTTAGCTATTGATGGCCTATACTGAAGATAGTTTGTTTAGGGACTGGACAACCTTTAAAGCCTACCATGTGTTAGGCTTAGATACAGTGTCCCAGCTAATACTGCATAAGAATACTGTCTGCTGGACCCTGTATCTAAGCCTACCTTAGGCTTAGATACAGGGTCCAACAAACTGCATCACACATGCACATGGGCCCTCTTCACTTCACCGCTGCCCTTCCATTGAGGGGTTCCGTCTGGTTAACCACTCAACGGAAAGGCAAATGGAAACCTTAGCTTCCATTTGCATCACCATTGATCTCAATGGTGATTGAAACTTTGCTAAAGATTTCCGTTTGGGGAAATATTAATCTATTTCTATAGGGGGCTGTGTGAAATACTCTCTACGGGGGGGGGGGGATGTGTGATATCTACAGGGGGCTGTGTGTGGCCCCATCTATGGGGGTGTGTAATATCCACAGGGGCTGTGTGTGGCACTATGTACAGGGAGCTGTGTGTGGCACTATCTACAGAGGCTGTGTGTGGCACTATGTACAGGGTGCTGTGTGTGGCAATATGTACAGGGGGCTGTGTATGTGGTATTTTACAGTGTGTGGTATTATTATATTCAGGCACGCAGTGTTTGGTGCTATTATATTTAGGGGTACAGTATGTGGCACCATGATAACTTTATTTTCATTTACAGGTGCTCTGGACCGGATGGAGAAGAAAAGAGAAAAAAAAATTACTAGAATCTGAGACGTCGTCACCTGTGAGTCACGAGATTTATAGAGAATCTGTCACCTCTCCTGACATGTTTATTATAGTAAATTCTTGTATTTCACAAAAAGTCTTTCTGCACTCCAGGACTGATAGACAATTCCCCTTGTCAGGGGGATGTGTCCCTACACAGTGTGATACTGTCAGTATGTAGGTACACAGCCCTGTGACAGGGGGAATCCGTAATACCCATTTGTTAATGCTTTCCCAAAAAGGTAGTGTTAAAAATAGTTACAGCGCGGCAGGGCGGCGGTGCGCAAGGGGGGCCCAAGTTTGGGTAACAGCCCAGGGCCCATCATCATCCTCACGCCAAAAATTCTTATCCGAGACTTATAAATCATGGTGACGAAAACAACCACCACCATGCCTAGCCACAAAATGCGCTATTTCCCTGTTCACCTGGATACCAGCCTTATTAATCTTGGTAACAGACCTCACAAATATCCAAACCTTCCTTGCTACCATTCTGAGCACCATTCTGACCACAGACCTGTTAGTTAGCTATCCCACTTCAGACTCTCTAGATCAGGCAATGGCTTTAGCGGTACGTCTTGACCGATGTCTCAGGGAATGACGACTTGAACGTTCTGGTGCCTTCACCTCTGGCTCCCCTATGATGGCTCCAGAGGTTCCGTTGCTTCATTCTTCCACGGAGAACTCGGATGAACAGATGCAACTCGGGGCCTCTGTGTCTCCCCAACAACGTAGAGATTTCCGCAGGAAGAATGATCTCTGCTTCTACTGTGGGGATGACAAGCATCTATTGAACTCCTGTCCCAGGCGCAAGAATAAGCAGCCGGAAAACTTCCGCGCCTAAGTGACCATCGGGGAGGTCGCTTGGGCACACATGTATTTCCCGCAAACATGTCAGCCTAATAAAATCTTGCTTCCTCTCTTTTAATGGAAGGTCTGCCACCGGCAGTGCCTTTGTGGATTCAGGGTCTGCTACTAATATTATGTCTGTGGAATTTGCTTTGTCTCTAGCTATGCAATTAATTGATTTGCCTAAACCTGTCCCGGTAGTGGCTATTGATTCCACTCCGCTTGCTAATGGTTATTTTATGCAGCATACCCCTGTTTTTGAACTCATTGTTGGCTCCATTCATTTGGAGCAGTGTTCTGTGTTAGTGATGCAGGGGTTATCGTCCGATTTGATTTTAGGCCTTCTTTGGTTGCAGATGCATAATCCCACGTTTAACTGGAATACTGGGAATCTTACTAAATGGGGTAATGAATGCATGACGTCCTGTTTTTCCATTAATTTGGTTTCTATCACTGAGGAAGTGAACACTCAACCTGAGTTTATTCAGGACTTCGCTGATGTTTTTTCTAAAAAATCCTCCGAAGAGTTACCTCCTCATAGAGAGTACGATTGCGCAATCGATTTGGTACCAGGAGCTAAGCTCCCTAAAGGTAGGATATTTAATCTCTCTTGTCCTGAACGAGAAGCCATGAGAGAATATATCCAGGAAAGCCTGGCCAAGGGTTAAATTCGCCCCTCTACTTCTCCGGTAGGTGCTGGCTTCTTCTTCGTGGGGAAGAAGGATGGTGGTCTTAGGCTGTGCATCGATTACTGAAATTTAAATAAGATCACTGTAAGAAACCAATATCCCCTTCCTTTGATTCCTGATCTCTTAAATCAGGTTCAGGGGGCCCAATGGTTCTCTAAGTTCGATCTTCGGGGGGCTTATAACCTTATCCGAATCAGAGAGGGGAATGAGTGGAAGACTGCGTTTAATACACCCGAAGGTCATTTCGAATATCTTGTCATGCCCTTTAGGTTGTGTAATGCTCCCGCAGTCTTCCAGAATTTCATAAATGAGATATTAAGAGGCTATCTTGGGGTATTTCTTGTAGTGTAACTTGATGATATACTTGTGTTTTCCAAGGACTGGTCCTCCCACATTGAGCATGTCAGGAAGGTGCTCCAGGCCCTTCGGAAAAACAAACTCTTTGCAAAAACCGAAAAATGTGTGTTTGGGGTGCAGGAGATACCATTTTTGGGTCAAATCCTCACTCCTAACTTATTCCGCATGGACCCTGCCAAGGTTCAGGCCGTGGCAGAATGGGTACGCCCTGCCTCCCTGAAGGCCTTACAGTGTTTCCTGGGGTTTGCTAATTATTACAGGAGATTTATTGGTAACTTCTCGGTCATCGCTAAGCCTCTTACGGACCTCACTCGTAAAGGTGCTGATCTCCTCCACTGGCCTCCGGTGGCGGTCCAGGCTTTTGAGGTCCTTAAGAGGTGCTTCGTCTCTGTCCCAGTGCTGATTCAGCCTAACAAAATGGAGCCATTTATCATGGAGGTTGATGCCTCCGAGCTGGGAGTGGGTGCTGTCTTGTCCCAGGGTACTAGGTCTCTCAACCATCTCCGTCCCTGTGCCTACTTCTCCAGGATGTTCTCCTCCACTGAGAGAAACTATGACGTTGGCAACCGCGAACTCTTAGCCATTAAATGGGCATTTGAGGAGTGGCGTCACTTCCTGGAGGGGGCTAGGCACCAGGTAACGGTCCTTACTGACCACAAGAATCTGGTTTTCCTAGAATCTGCCCAGAGGCTAAACCCGAGACAAGCTCGATGGGCGTTGTTTTTTACGAGATTCAACTTTGTAGTTACCTATAGGGCTGGGTCAAAAAATATTAAAGCTGATGCTCTGTCGCATAGCTTCATGGCCTCCTGAGGAGGATCCCGCTTGTATTTTGCCCCCAGGTATAATCATATCCTCTGTGGATTCAGACTTAGTCTCCGAAATTTCGGCTGATCAAGCTTCTGCTCCCGAGAACCTTCCTGAGAACAAGCTATTTGCTCCCATGCAATTCCGGCTAAGGTTGCTCAGGGAGAATCAGGACTCCGCACTATCTGGCCATCCAGGCTTCCTGGGTACCAAGCACCTTATTTCTAGAACCTATTTGTGGCCTTGGTTGCTTAAAGACGTTAAGGCCTACGTCGCCGCTTGTGAAATTTGTACTAAGTCCAAGACTCCCAGGTCCCGACCTGCAGGCTTACTATGTTCTTTGCCCATACCCCAGAGACCATGGACCCATATCTCCATGGATTTTATCACTGATCTACCTTCGTCCCAAGGCAAGTCGGTGGTGTGGGTTGTAGTAGACCGCTTCAGTAAGATGTGCCACTTTGTACCCCTCAAGAAACTACCAAATGCCAAGACGTTAGCTACCTTGTTTGTCAAACACATCCTGCCTCTCCATGGGGTTCCGGTCAATATTGTTTCTGACAGACGGGTACAATTTGTTTCATTGTTTTGGAGAGCTTTCTGTAAGAATCTGGAGATTGATGTGTCCTTTTCCTCAGCCTTCCATCCTGAAACTAATGGCCAAACCGAGAGGACTAATCAGTCTCTAGAACAATACTTAAGGTGTTTTATCTCAGACTGTCAAAATGATTGTGTCTCCTTCATTCCCCTCGCCGAATTTTCCCTTTATAACCGGGTCAGTAACTAGTCGGGGGTTTCCCCCTCTTCTGTAATTTTGGGTTTAATCCACGGTTCTCCTCCGTTTCACCTGGTGGTTCCAACAATCCCGAGGTAGATGTCGTTCATCCGGAACTGTGCACAGTCTGAGCCCAGGTTCAAAAGAACTTTGAGGCGTCCCAGAGCATCCAAAAGACTCCGGCAGATAAAAGACGTTTAACTAACGCTCTGTTTGTGGTCGAGGATCTGGTGTGGCTGTCTTCTAAAAATTTGCGCCTTAAAGTTCCGTCCAAGAAGTTTGCTACCCCTGACGCTGCATTCGAAGATGAACTGCATAGTTTTTCAATGCAACAGCACTTCATAGGGTGGGAAGGGGTTAAAACCCACTCTCTGAAGCCCCCTTCAAGATACATTTCAACTAATCTGGTCCCCATGGCAGAAATATGTCTTTCCATCTGGCACCTCCAGCAGACTCCTTTCAGTCTAGTTTGATTTCTTTTACCTCAGAGTTCCTCTTTTTACCTTTTTTTAATTTCTTTTCTCCCCCTTATTTTTTTGAACTATTTCTAACAGGGGCTGTGCAGGATAAGAAAAATATGGCTGCTTTCTTCCGAAAACAGCACCACACCTATCCACAGGTTGTATCTGGTATTGCAGGTTTGCTCCATTGAAGTGAATGGTAATGAGCTGTAATACCACACACAACCTATGGACAGGTGTGGTGCTGGTTTTTGGAGAAAGCAGACAAGTTATCTTATCCTGGACAACCCTTTGTCATGGATTGTTCTTGTGCGGAGATGCTCCCAGCATTATCCCTTTTCCTTTATGGCCGCTGATATGTTCTATTCAGCTTTATGGCCTCTGTGGTATGTACACTGCCAGTTATTAAAGGGTTAACACTTCAGACCACTGTGGGTGAGGTCACAATGAATGAGGCGGCAGTGTTAATTAACTCCTGCAGTAATGATGATGAATGTGCTGATGTCATAAATACAAATATTTATGACATAAAGAAGATTCCATATTAGAAGGTTTTACTGCCACGTTCAGCATGCCATATTGGATGGGACTGAGGACCTTGAGCTTGACTTCCCCACCAATGCCGACCTGATGTAATTTGGAGGTTCTAGCAAGGAAACCCTTCACCCAAGAGCACTTCTTCATCACAGTGATGCCATCCTCTTCATACGGGTTGTCTGTAATGGAGGGGGGTTTCCAGCAGGAGATCCCCCTCTATTAGCCGGAGCGGAGACAGGTGCTACAAGGAGGCATCTGGAGGACCAGTCTCATCCGTGGATCGCCCATTCATTTTAATGGGTGCCCAGGAAGAGAGACATCCGCCTAGTCAACAAGATCAGCCGATTTATGTGTTTTATGTCGTTCGTTCGTTCGTTCGTTCGTTCGTTCGTTCGTTCGTTCGTTCGTTCGTTCGTTCGTTCGTTCGTTCGTTCGTTCGTTCGTTCGTTCGTTCGTTCGTTCGTTCGTTGTAATGTCTTTCCTTGAAAATCTGAGAAAACTTTCAAATTCTGTTACAAATTATATTTTGGCACCTTCAAAGCCCAGAGGAAGAGCAATCCTCCAGCCATGGTTTTCCTAGAGGTTTCCCCCACAGGGGGTTTTTCCTTTCCTGCGTGCTGGAGGGTGACTCTTCGTGAGTCGGAGGTTTGCCATTTTGGTCATATAATATAATAAAAGCATTTGACCATTTAACACCCAATTATAATGTTTTGTGTCTTTATTTTGCATTCTTTGGTTTGGTGATTGGGATTCTGGGTCTATTATATATTACAAAATCATAGGGCCGGACATCTACTTCCCACACTGACATAGAATGGAGACAACAAGCGTTGCTGCACAATTAAGTGTACACATCCTTACATTAAGAAATTGTATTACGGTCTGTAGCCTTTGGGGGGAATATATTAACCTTTCTACAACAGTTTACTAGCGTAGCAATTTTTGGGGGCAAAAAATGGGCGGAGCTTATCAGAAATGTCCAACAATTTTACTATAATTTACGCTAGTAACTGATGTAAATTATAGCAGAAATCTGTATGTATAATGTGGCCCAGATTTATCTCTGAGGGGCGTAACAAGGTAAAGGTCCGTGCCAGACCCATACCTCCCCCTCAATCAGACTGTTTGTCCCCCCAATCAGACAATAAAATACATTTTAAAAATGTACTTACCTCACCACTCTGATTCTCCCTCCCGTATTCCATCAGGCTCTTACAGCAGGCCGCAGCACGTAGAAAGTACTGATTACAGGCCGCGTTGCGGCTAAAAGATGCGACACATTTATTAAGAATCGTTCGCCTGTTAATAAATGTGTTGCATCTTACTCCAGCAAACTGTTTAACAGGACTGGTGTATGAAATGCCAGTAATAAAGGGGTTTTCCACATTTTGACAACTAATGACCTGTCCACTGGATAGGTCATCAGTATATGATCAGCAGGGCCGCCATCAGGGGGGTACTGGGGGTACTGCAGTGAGGGGCCCGGGCATAAATTTAAAAAAAAGGGACCCGCACTCTGCCGCTGGAATAAATATACTCACGGCAGTGTGGCTCTTACGATTTCATTTCGGTGAAAGGAACAGGTCCCATCACGAAGCAGGGGCCCGTTCATTACATCAGAATAAAACCGTAAGAGCCCGCTGGAGAGTGAGATGTGCCTGCCCCACCTCTCTCCACAACAGCGTGACAGCGTGTGGGGAGGAGACAAGGGGTGGAGACATCACAGCAGCGGGAGTTATGAGCTCAGCCTCGGAGGATACGTCCAGCAGCAGCAGCAGTCGTCGTCGTCGTCTTCTACTTCAGACACAGTGAGTACTAAGTTATATCTGTGTCCGGCTGCTGCTGCCCGGAGCCTCCTGAAAAAATCTCCTCCTGCCCCCATAGAAAGTAAATAATTTACCCACCTCTGTATTATGTTAACACTGCAGCATAGGATTGTATCAGCTCTATGGCTCTTATCTCCCGTCCTGTGTAACATGTGACAATAAACCTGTCTTCTCCCTCTGTTTACACAGGACAGGAGATAAGAGCCGTTGTAGAGCTGAGTGATACAATTCTATGCTGCAGTGTAAACTAATACAGACGTGGGGAAGATTTTTGCTTTCTATGGGGAGGGGGTAGAGTTAGATGATAATGGGGGCAGGGAGATGATAATGGGGGCAGGGAGATGATAAAGGGGCAGGGAGATGATAATGGGGGCAGGGAGACGATAATGGGGGCAGGGAGACGATAATGGGGGCAGGGAGATGATAATGGGGGCAGGGAGGATGATAATGGGGCAGGGAGGATGATAATGGGGGCAGGGAGATGATAATGGGGCAGGGAGATGGCATTGGGTAGGGAGGGAAATGATGCTAGAGTGGGAAGGAGATAATAATGGAGGGAGGATGGCACTTGAGTAGGGATGCAAGATGCCTCAAAACTTCGATACGGTTTCGATACCGTGCACCCCCAAACGGTTCGATACCGTTATTTCATGTATTTCGATACTAAGCTGTGTCTCAATAGCAAAGAATTTAGTGTCCTTGGGATCTTTATGGTGGAATTTACAATAGTGTGCTGACACACTATGGTCCATCTTGCCTTTTCTGATGTTATTACAGTGTTCTGCTATTCGAGTTTTCAATTTGCGGGCTGTACGTCCTACATATAACTGCCCACAGGGACACTGCAATAAGTATATAACCCCTTTAGTATTACACGTTGTAAAATGTTTGATCTCATATTTTCTTTTATTTTCGGCATCCATAAAAAAGGTAACATTCCCCTTTCTTTTATTATACCCCACTTCTTTACAAGCTTTACACTTGTTACAGGAAAAAAATCCTTTTGTCGCAATAATTGTTTTTTGTAGGAGCTTTTATAAAACTATGAGTAATTTTATCCTTTATATTAGGTGCCCTACGATGTACAATACTAGGATTTTTGGGCAACCTAGACCCTATAACAGGATCGTTCCTTACAATATGCCAATTTTTTCTAATAATATTTCGTATCAATGAAGAACTTGTGGAATATGTGGTAATGAACGGAACCCTTAATGTTTTATCATATTTTTCCTGTAACAAGTGTAAAGCTTGTAAAGAAGTGGGGTATAATAAAAGAAAGGGGAATGTTACCTTTTTTATGGATGCCGAAAATAAAAGAAAATATGAGATCAAACATTTTACAACGTGTAATACTAAAGGGGTTATATACTTATTGCAGTGTCCCTGTGGGCAGTTATATGTAGGACGTACAGACCGCAAATTGAAAACTCGAATAGCAGAACACTGTAATAACATCAGAAAAGGCAAGATGGACCATAGTGTGTCAGCACACTATTGTAAATTCCACCATAAAGATCCCAAGGACACTAAATTATTTGCTATTGAGACAATTGATAATCATTGGAGGGGGGAGGATTTTATTAAAAAAATGAGCAAGCAAGAAAGTTTTTGGATCTATCAATTAAAAACGCTTCAGCCCTTAGGACTCAATTCAGACTTCGAATTGAAGTGTTTTTAAAAAAAATGTTTTTTTGGTTTTTTTTGTTTATACAAGTACTTATTAATATTGGTGAGATATCATCTGATAGATATTCTGGTCCATATTGGTAGTTCCATGTTATGAAAACAATTATGCAAAAAAAAATAAAAATGCCCTATGTATAGTATTAGTAAGAGACTTGTTCACACATAGTATTTTGACCAAGGGATCTTGTCTCAGCAGAACTCAATTGTTCTGATTAGCTGCAGCTCACTAAAGCTCTGGAAGCTTTAGAGATTGGCCACAGTTCAGACTAAGTGGAAAAATAGAGAGAGAAAAAATAAAACAACTGATAAAATATAAATAATATAAATAGATCAGTCTAAGTGGAAAATTAGAGACAGAAAAAATATAAAACAATTGATAAAATATAAATAAAAATCAATATAATGGATATGGGATGATATGTGGAATCTAACCTATAGAGGTGGCAAATAGGCTTGTTTAGCATAATATATTATATATATTTTTTTACTTTTTAAAGAGATTAGGCATTTATATAAAAATAATAAAAGTGTATATATATGTATACGATCATGATGGTAAGATCAAATTATCTCTATATATTGCAGAGATCATTGTGGGTGTATATGTTTTTTTAAAACCATTTTTTATGTATGTAAATTTATGTAAATGTAAATGATATGCGGCTATATAAACCTGTTAATTAGACACGTCACACATGCCCCAGAGGAAGCCGGAAGGGCGAAACCCAGGGTCGGGCGAGAGTGTTTGGCGTGCCGCCTAGAAATTTTAAAGATTTTTACTTACCTTGATGCTTTTATTTCTTGTTACTTCTGTGAGTATGGATTAAACTTGGCGTGGAGCAATCGTTTTGCAGAGGGTGTTGCACTATGTGTCTTCCTTTTTCCATCTATTAGAGACATAAGATCCTTTTCCTACCAGGAGTTCTTTGAATGTGGAGAGAGACGATAAGGAGCTTGGTGGAACTACAAGGATAAGAATTACCATCCACACCCTCATTGGATTGCGGACTGTCCACTGCATTTTTCTGGGAGAGAGCCCATACTGAATGATATTGGACTGTTACCAGTGCCGTCTGAGCGGTAAACTTCACTGTACTTTATATATGTTATTTAGGGTATTTGTTGGATCATACCCAATTTCGTTTTGCCTGCTCCGGTCTGAGAGAGATTTTGTGGGTATTTGAGCCAAGAGAAACCACCATTATATTTGCTATATGGAATTACTGGTTCTTTCTAACCAAGCCAATTTGGTAGAAATTGAGAAAGATATAGAGGGCATCCAAGCAATATGGAAATCTGAATTGTCCAGCGATGCACTGGACAAATTGTCTGCGGATCTGGACAAGGAATTTATAAAATGGGAGAAAGAGATATGCGCAGTTAAGGCTGGCAAATTCCAAAGAGATGTTCATGATTACCAGCAACATAGAGTCTATAAATGGCATATGGAGAGGGGGAGATCCAGAAATGGGAGTTTCATCTCCCATTCAAGGTCATCCTCCACTTCGTCACGTACCTCCATAGAGGAACCACCTAGATCCAGATTAGCTAGAAATACGTTCGAATCCGACAATACTCAGAGCTTACAAGGCTCACGTTGGCAATTTGATCGTCAAGCAAAACGGAAGAACGTATTCAACCATCAACGGGATAAAAAATCCAGAAGCAATTTGGAGGTAATAAACCTTTCTTCACATGTCCTCTCTGATGCCCAATGTGAGGTTCTAGAGAAGGGTCTGACCTTTTCACCCACCAACTCTTTTAATTTTTTTACAGCTCTAAAAGATCTACACCTTTTCTCAAGAAAGGTGGTGCTTAAAAAACTACATAGTAGGGGATCGGTGGAATTTAATAGTCAAGCCGAAAGGGAGGCTTTGCTAGCACTGGAAGAACTCTTGCATGAACAAACAGCTGAAGTGCCAGGTAGGTTCCCTTCAAATGTTGTGCCCAAATCCGCCAGATTTCCCCCCTTGTCCTTATGCCCACAGGTGGAAATCTTTACCAAAATGGTTACTGATGATTTTAAAAGATTATCAACTAACAAAACCAATGACAACTTAACGTACACTCAAAGGAAGGCACTGAGTGAACTTCAGGCTATGGATGATGTAGTCTTCAAGGCTGCGGACAAGGGGGGAAATGTCGTGGTTTGGCCAACAGCAAAATACGAGAAGGAAGTCTTTAGGCAGTTACGTGACAGATCGACATACGATAAACTGTCGACAAACCCAATTAATCTCTTCTCCCAGAAGTTAAGGAGAATTATAGACATGGCTCTTGATGAAGGTATTATTCCCCAAAAAATACACGATGGGCTAATCATTAATGATCCGAAAATCCCTACTCTATATCTTCTACCCAAGATTCACAAGGACCCCATTGATCCCCCGGGACGCCCGATCGTGTCTGGGATTGATGGACTATGTGATCCAGCATTTAAATTTATTGATTACTATTTAAAAACTTTGGTTAATGACTTGCCATCCTATGTCAAGGACACGACGGACGTCCTTGGTAGGATCAATGGGATCCAAATTGAACCAGACATGTATCTTGTGACCGCAGATATCGAGTCACTTTATACGAGTATTAGGCATCAAGATGGACTTGAGGCGGTCCGCTTCTTCCTGGGGACCAGCAACAGGGATGGCCAATTATGTGACTTTATCCTTGAATTATTGGAATTTATTTTGAGCCATAACCTTTTTATATTCAAGGACTGCTTCTATCTGCAGAAGCAGGGGACTGCGATGGGTGCGGCATGTGCGCCGTCCTATGTGAACCTGTTTCTTGGCCTCTGGGAGAGACAGGTTTTCCTTGGGGACGGCGCCCATGCCGCTGACCAGGTACAGATATGGGTACGTTACATTGACGACATCTTCTTTATTTGGCAAGGATCGGAGTCTGGTCTGATGAGCTTCATGCAGCAACTTAATTAAAATCCATTCAACATCAAGCTGACATATAAACATCATCATCATCATGTGGAATACCTGGACATACTGATTTTTTCTGATGTTCAGGGCTTCCTACACACAGATGTATTTCGTAAATCTACATCGGTCAACTCTTTGCTGCATGCGTCATCAGCCCATACTCCGTCCACCATCAAAGCCATCCCTGTTGGGCAGTTCCTCAGGATGAAGCGGATCTGTTCATCTGATGCCTTATTTGAACAGCAATCCCTGGACCTGAGAAATAGATTTAGAGACAGAGGATATAGCAATAGAGTTATTAAATCTGGCTATAATAGAGCAAGAACAACTTTGCGTCATGACCTTCTGAGACCTAAAAAACAACAAAGCTGTGAATCAGGAGTACGTTTTATATCCACTTACAATGGACAATGGAATAAGATGAGAGCCATTCTGGAGAAACACTGGCCTATCCTTAAATCGGAACCACAACTGGCTCAAAATCTGCCAAAAAGACCTATGATGACAGCTCAAAGAGCTATGAATTTGAAAGACTTCCTTGTCAGAAGTCATTATGTCCCACGCCAGATATCCCCCTTTGGCTCTCGGGGACCTAGGAAAGGATGCTATCCTTGTGGTAACTGTAAAGCCTGCACTAACATCTGCCGGGCAACCAACTTTTCCTCAGCCGACGGAGGGCGACTTTTTGATATCAAAGAATATATTTCATGCAGCACGACACATGTGGTATACTATGCCACATGTGGATGCCCAAAAATATATGTAGGACTTACCTCCAGAGAGCTGAGAATCCGTACAAGAGAACATGTACGCGACATTATGGGGGCTAGTGATGTGGAAGATCTAACTCAGCTAAAAACTATAGCCAGACATTTTAAGCTACATCATAGCTGTAACCCCAGATCACTATCAGTAAGAGGTATTGACAGAATACATTGTGGCATCAGGGGGGGCAATGTGAAAAAGGTGTTAGCACAAAGGGAATGCAAGTGGATAGTCATGTTGGGATCTATGACACCCCGGGGACTCAATGAAAATTTGAGCTTTGTTCCATTTTTATAATCTCTACCGTCCATTCGTTCTTAGTATTTTATATTAATTATGTGTTGTCTCATATGTGTTTTTATTAGGTACCGCGTTCGATACATCAAGTGCCCCTTATTTGATCCTTGGAATGGGAGAGAGCCCTCGGAACTTTTTAAGACTTTTTGATGGATAACATATGTGATGATACTGTGGTTCCTTGTAGTAATGTGTTTTATTTGTAGATAAATGTTGCACATGAGTGTTTTACTTCGCTTTGTAATACAATATATAGGCTTTGTATAATTTGTGCACTACTTCTAAGTGTATATATCTAACTAGAAGTGCATAACAATTAATATATGCTAGCAACAATTTTCATATGTCTGATTTGGTATATGTGTACGATGCTGTAGAGAGGTGCAATATGTATTTTAATTTTTGGTTATTAATTGCGTAGGTGGTTTATTAACCGCTTGTATCACTTTAGTATGTATGTACTGTATTATAAACTGTACAATAAATAGCACATCTCACAAATATTTATAAAAGATGTAATGTTGAATGAATAATATGACGATATAAATGTCTGTCATGCTAACAATATGTTTTTCACTATAGTTTGGTGGCATAATTCTATATAATTAATGTGGACTTTATTTGTTTATTAAGTCCCTCTTAACTTTTATTTCACTCTATATATTTATATATGGTATACTTTGGTGTATCCTTGTTTTGCGTTTTTTTCACACATTTTATTTTAGTCTCGGTTTTTTCCGGGTCCGTAGGAGCTTCTTTGTCACTGATCAATTAATTCATATTTTTCAATTATGGTATTTTCACATATAATTCTTCATTTAGTGGCAGTACTTTTCCTGCTGCCAACATATTGCATTTTTCTATACAGGACTTTAAAACTCAATAATACACAGAATCGTCACCAGATTCATATAAGCCAATCAACACACCAGAAATGATATAGGGCACGTAGATCTAAACAAAGTAAACACAGAGATCGACTCACTGACATTTCTTGCTGAGATGTGGTTACATATAGTTACATAGTTAGTACGGCTGAAAAAAGACACATGTCCATCAAGTTCAACCAAGGGATGGGAAAAGGGAAGGAAAAATTTCTACACATAGGAGCTAATATTTTTTTGTTCTAGGAAATTATCTAACCCTTTTTTAAAGCCATCTACTGTCCCTGCTGTGACCAGCTCCTGCGGTAGGCTATTCCATAGATTCACAGTTCTCACGGTAAAGAAGCTTTGTCGCCTCTGCAGCTTGAACCTTTTTTTCTCCAGACGGAGGGAGTGCCCCCTTGTTTTTTGAGGGGGTTTTACAAGGAACAGGATTTCACCATATTTTTTGTATGTGCCATTAATATATTTATATAAGTTAATCATGTCCCCCCTTAGTCGTCTTTTTTCAAGGCTAAATAGGTTTAATTCTTTCAATCTTTCCTCATAACTTAAATTCTCCATTCCCCTAATTAGCTTCGTTGCTCTTCTTTGTATTTTTTCCAACTCCAGGGCATCCTTTCTATGAACTGGAGCCCAGAACTGAACTGCATATTCTAGATGAGGCCTCACTAATGCTTTGTAAAGTGGCAATATTACATCCCTGTCCCGTGAGTCCATGCCTCTTTTAATACACGATAATATCCTGCTGGCCTTTGAAGCAGCTGATTGACACTGCATGCTGTTATTGAGTTTATGATTTACAAGAACACCCAGATCCTTCTCAACAAGTGAATCCGCCAGTGTAGCTCCCCCTAGGACATATGATGCATGCAGGTTGTTGGTACCCAGATGCATAACTTTACATTTATCTACATTAAACTTCATCTGCCAAGTGGACGCCCAAACACTTAGTTTGTTTAAATCTGCCTGCAATTCATGAACATCTTCCATAGACTGAACTATATTACATAGCTTGGTGTCATCTGCAAAAATAGAAATAGTGCTTTGCTATGGTGCGCATGTCCTTTGCGGCGGCTGGTTGCGATGCACTCCTCCTCCGTCTCCATGGGCGCATTGCGCATGTCCGGAACTCCCGTCACGCGTCGGGAATCCAGATGTGTGCTGCCGCGCCCGGAGCCGGATGTGGGGTCTGCCTCGCTTCCGGTCGCTCCAATGGAGATGCGCCGTTACGCATCTCACTAATTACATGTCTTAGGGACTATTTAAGGGTTGCTAAAGGGAGCACATAGACACACATCCCCCTGAGGAAGCATTCGTGGTGAAACGCGCGTCGGGGTTCATGTGGAGGAGCGGACATTATCATTCCTTTTGCTGACCATGGGTAAGGCTGCTGCCATACAGACTACTTTATAAAGCACTGTCACTTTATTCTAGCCTTCTTTGTTTACATATACTCAATATATTTATAATATACTCACTAGGCTTGAAAAAATTCCCCCTTGTGAGGGGTGGTATATACTATTTTGACATAAGTAACTATATACTAATTGGTTATCCCATGTAACTGTATCAGCAACAATACTTATTATTAGTTCCGCCATTCTTACTAGAGTCTTATCTTGCTGCATTTTAACATTGTTTGTGATATATGTTTAATAAAGTTCAAAAATTTTATATATATACTGGCCTCAACTGCTCCTATTGTTGTTTCTTGTGTATGGATTAGTCTATGGAGCTGCCGATGTGACATGGGGGGATGTTTTTGTTATAAACAGTGCCCAGCCCTTATTACAAATGTGTTTGGAGTCTATATATTAATGGGGGACCCAGATGTATTTCCTCAAATGGAATTCCATTGACTGTATGAGGCCCAGAAATTTCTGATGGTGGCCCTACCTGCATACCACATATTACGGCAATCAAGGCAGTGGAATTCTATTTGAGGAAATGCACCAGGTATTCCAAATGTCTACAAGAATTTATTTTAATGTCAGTGGAGTATCTGCGCTCACATAATTTTTTCTGCCTTGATAGTTTTATTTTATTGCAGATAGAAGACGCCCTGATGGGGTCAAAATTCTCACGCTCGATGGACAATTTGTTTATGACATGGTGGGAGAACAAAATTTTTTCAGCCAATAATCCCTTTTACGAGTGCATTGTGTGGGATGGACGCTACATCGACGATCTTTTTTTGTTTAGGGGTCGTGATGTGGCGTCTGTACCACCATTTATGGAATACAATAAAACCAATACATTTAATTTACAATGTTACAGGCTCGGCATCCATGGATTTTGTTACTTTCTTCGAGATTATGTTACAAGGGAATTGTAATACAGAAAAGGAAACATTTTATGAACCCTCTTCGGGCACTACAGTCACCCAGCTCACACCATCTAGGCAATACCTACAGGGGAATTTATAAGATCTAGGATAGCCTCAGCCTGCTCAAATGACAAGACATTTCACAACCAATGTATAAATATTGACCATGGATTACATTTTACAGGATATTAACAATGGATGTTAACCCCTTAATGACCAGGCCATTTTGCGCGTTAATGACCAAGAATTATTTCTTGTTTTTTCACGGTCGCATTCCAAGAGTCGTAACTTTTTTTTATTCCGTCGACATAGCCGTATATAGCCTTGTTTTTTGTGGGATGAATTGTATTTTGTAATTGTACCATTTTTAGATGCTTATAATATATTGATTAACTTTTTTGAACTTTATTTTAGGAGAGAATTGAAAATAAGCAGCTATTCCAGCATTGATTTTCACGTTAAAAATTTACGCCGTTTACTATGCAACGTAAATAACATGTTAACTTTATTCTATGGGTTGGCACGATTACGGGGATACCAAATATGTAAAGGTTTTATATGTTTTCCTACGGTTGCACAATAAAAAGCCTTTTAGAAAAAAATTACTTGTTTTTGCATCACCGCATTCCAAGAGACGTAATTTTTATTTATTTTTCTTCAACGTGGCCGTATGTGGGCTAGATTTTTGCAGGGCAATGTGTAGTTTTCAATAGTACTATTTTGGAGTATGTAGGACTTATAGATTAATTTTTTTTATTTAATTTTTTATGGGGGGAATGGGAGAAAAGAGAGAATTTTGCCATTGTTTTTTGCGGTTTTTTTTTACGCCGTTTATCCAGTGGTTTAATTAATATGTTCATTTTATTGGTCAAGTCGTTACGATTGCGGGGATAACATATATGTGCATGTGTTATTTGTTTTGACACAGTGTTATTTGATTTTGACTGTAATTATTTAATTTTTTTCACCAACTTTATTTAACTGATTGAGATTTATTTTTTTTAGTCCCTCCAGGGGACTTCACTATGCGATCTGCTGATCGCATATATAATGCTTTGGTATACTTGGTATACCAAAGCATTATTGCCTGTCAGTGTAAAACTGACAGGCAATCTATTAGGTCATGCCTCCGGTATGGCCTAACAGGCATTTGCTGAAGGCAGACCTGGGGGTCTTTGTTATGCCCCCGGCTGCCATGGAAACCCGATGGCGACCCGTGATTTCTTTGCGGGGGCGCCGATGGGGTGACAGAGGGAGCTCCCTCCCTCTGTCAAACACATTAGATGTTGCTGTCACTGTTGACAGCGACATTTAATGGGTTAAACTGCCGGAATCGGAGCGCGCTTCAATTCCGGCAGTTGTAGCAGGAGCCAGGCTGTGTATAACAGCCGTGCTCCTTCCTCTGATCGCGTGGGTACAGTGTCAGTACCCGTGCGTTCACAGGACGGATATATCCGTCTTCCTGCACGAACTACCAGCTGCAGCGGACGGATATATCCGTCCTTCAGCGTTAAAAGGTTAAGAAGGGCATCAAAACATAGGACACAAGAATCAATCTTGTTTAATAATAAATACTGAAGAACGAGAGATAAATTACCAGTTTCTTCAACGGCATAGAGCCAAAAGTTTGGAGAAATATCAAAAAATTATTCCGAAAAACGATCCCATGTTAAATCCAGATCCAGTCCTGACATGATTTGTGGGTAAAGGCTGCCCTTGGGTCACCTAGAGGATGAGATCTCTGAGTTACATGTTGTCACCAAGTCTTTTCTACAGTGTCACTAACAACAAAACTTGACTTTCCTAAAAAGTTTTTTATTTTTTAAAAAGTACTTACGATATCGATGCGTTTATAAAAATTGTACTAAGCATCATGTAATTTATGCCATTAAATGCAAACAATGTGATCGCGTGTATGTATGGATGTAGCCATCTTTATCTTGACTCAGATAACTTGCTGCAGCGTGATATCACACAACAAAAGCCATTAAAAAGTCATTGAAAAAACACTGCCACTGTGTATTTAATGCGTTGAAAGTCAAGATAAAGCCGGCTACATTTGTAGGAAGCACGATTAGAAAGTTCAAAACGCGCATTGTAGAACACATTTCAGATACAAAAACAAAAAGACACTAATGCCTCCCGGTGCAGAAAAACACTTCTTAGAAACACATAATGGTCATTTTTAAAGCTTATGGGGAAATGTATTAACCTTTCTACGCCAGTTTTCTAAAAGGGGGCTTCCCAAAAGGGGGCGGGGTGACAGCAGCTCAACAAATTTATAATAATTTACACCTGGCGTAAACTATAGTGGAAATCTCCGCCTGCTAATAATTGGCAAAAATTTCACTATGTGGAGCGTAGCAAGGTAGAGGCCCATGCCAGGCTCCTCTCCGTCCCCTCTATCGGACAATTAAATAAAAGATGAATGCTCACCTCACCACTCCTCTTCTAGTCCCCTCAGGTTCTCTCCGCAGGCTGCGGCTCATACAATGCACTGACAACGTTGAGTGCTGTGTCGCATATAAAGGACCTGACGCTGCTCGGTGTCAGTGCATTGTATGGGCAGCAGGGAGCCTTAGGGGATCAAGGGGGAGGAAGAGAAGCGGAGAAAAGATTATACTTATTTTTTATTTGACATTATGTCCGATGGGTAGGGGAATGGATGGAGCATGGTCGAGGTCGCTGCATAACGATTGTGACGCACGAACGGCCAAAAGATGTGACACATTTAATAAATGTGTTGCATCTTACTCAAACTTTCTTTATATTAAGACTGGCATATGAAATGCCATCTTAATAAATTCCCCCCAACGTTTTTATGGCCTTGAAGAAGTGAAGAAACCAATGACGGGTGGATATTGGAGAAGACACTTCCTGAATAGGGAGGCGTTCTGCGATCTGCAGCTTCATACAAGATTCCCGAAGGTCTTAATTGGAGGAATGATCTGTTATATGTTTACTTAAGTGGAATAACACTTAATATACAATGTATATATCAACGACATAGCATAACAGTCATTTTCCTCTCATAATATGCAGTTTGATGACTTTTATGGCGATTTGTTTTTAAAATATTGCATATTTAAATTTGGTGCTAAACTCCTGTTAAATAAAGATTCAGCTTCTCCCCTACTTGAGTAGCTGTGCAGCACCTGCACGAACTTGAGAATTTGCCTCTCTGGTCATGTGATCACAGGTCCTGCACACACAACACAACAGCACTACACAAACTATCTATGCAGTTTGGTCACTAGATAGCAGCAAAGCAGTAAAATGATATACACATACATGTTTACATAGGCGGCATACATGTTTACATTGGCGGCATACATGTTTACATAGGCGGCGCGCTTGGTGCTAAACTTGTAAACAAAAACACAACAATCAAAAGAAATATCAACTATAATTTTATAATCCATGCCCACCTGCAGTTGCTGCTACGCATAGCCTCACCATTATGGTCAGACAGTCTGAAGGTGACAGTGGAGAGGATTATTTTCAGACACTTCTACACTGGTTTGGACTGGTTCACTGGTTTCCCAGTGTGATCGGCTGCTTGTCTCATTTGAATTAACCTCTTAACGCGGAAGAACGGATATATCTGTCCTCAGCAGCTGCTAGTTCGCTCAGGAGGACGGATATATCCGTCCTATGATGGCGCGGGTACTGAGACTGTACCCAAGCGATCAGCGGCAGGAGCACGGCTGTTCTACACAGCCTGGCTCCTGCTGCAACTGCCGGAATCGAAGCGCGCTCCGATTCCGGCAGTTTAACCCATTAAATGCCGCTGTCAATAGTGACAGCGGCATCTAATGTGTTTGACAGAGGGAGGGAGCTCCCTCTGTCAACCCATCGGCGCCCCCACAAACAAATCACGGGTCGCCGTCGGGTTTCCATGGCAGCGGGGGTCTAACAAAGACCCCCAGGTCTGTCTCCAGCATCTGCCTGTTAGGCGATGCCGGAGGCATGACCTAACAGGTTGCCTGTCAGTTTTACACTGACAGGCAATAATGCTTTGGTATACTAGGTATACCAAAGCATTATATATGCAATCAGCAGATCGCATAGTGAAGTCCCCTGGTGGGACTAAAAAAAAAATGTCAATCAGTTAAATAAAGTTGGTGAAAAAAAATTACAGTGAAAATCAAATAAAAAGTGGTTTTATTTAGTAAAAGTGTCAAAACAAATAACACATACACATATATTGTATCCCCGCGATCGTAACATCTTGAACAATAAAATTAACACATTAATTAAACCGCCGGATGAACAGCGTCCAAAAAAACCGCAAAAAAATACGGCAAAATTCACTCTTTTCTCCCATTCCCCCCATAAAAAATTAAATAAAAATTAATCTATAAGTCCTATGTACCCCAAAATAGCACTAATGAAAACTACACATTGGCCCGCAAAAATCAAGCCCACATACGGCCACATTGACGGAAAAATAAAAACGTTACGGCTCTTGGAATGCGGCGAATCAAAAACAAGTAATTTTTTTCTAAAAGGGTTTTTATTGTGCAAACGTAGTAAAACATATAAAACCTTTACATATTTGGTATCCCCGTAATCGTGCCGACCCATAGAATAAAGTTAACATGTTATTTACATGTTATTTACGCTGCATAGTAAACGGCGTAAATTTATAACGGGAAAATCAATGCTCGAATAGCTGCTTATTTTCAATACTCTCCTAAAATAAAGTTAATAAAAGTTAATCAATATATTATAAGCATCTAAAAATGGTACAATTACAAAATACAACTCGTCCCGCAAAAAACAAGCCCTTATACGGCTATGTCGACGGAATAAAAAAAATTACGACTCTTGGAATGCGACCGTGAAAAAACAAAAAATAATCCTTGGTCATTAACGTGCAAAATGGCCCGGTCATTAACCCCTTCGCGCTCAGGTCAGTACTATTACGTCGCGCTAAGTACATCGTTCGCGCTCAGGTCAGTAATAGTACTGACCTGAGTAAACACGGCGCCATCTTTCCCCGGCGCGTGTCTGAGCTGTGATACCTATAGCTATCACAGCTTAGTGTGCAGGGACCGATCGCGGTGGTCCCCGCCGATTAACCCCTTAGAAGCCGCGTTCAATAGCGATCGCGGCTTCTTAGGGGTTAAGCTGCCATCGCCGGCCTGCTACACGATAGCGGGCCGCGATGGCTACTATGGCAACCGGAATCCTAACAATGGACTCTGGCTACGCCATCGACGGAAGCCTAGTGGGTCCCGACAAAGTCAGGACCCACTATGCTTGCTGTCAGCGAACAGCTGACAGCTCTAATACACTGCACTACGTGTGTAGTGCAGTGTATTAGAATAGCGATCAGAGCCTCGTGCCCTCATGTCCCCTAGTGGGACAAAGTAAAAAAAGTGTGAAAAAGTAAAAAAAAGTTGTGTAAAAATAAGAAAATAAAAGATTTAAAAGTAATAAAAGTAAAAATCCCCCTTTTTCCCTTATCAGTCCTTTATTATTAATAAAAATATATAAATAAACAAATAAACTATACATAATTGGTATCGCCGCGTCCGTAACGGCCTGAACTACAAAACGATGTCGTTATTTATCCCGCTCGGTGAACGCCGTAAGAGAAAATAATAATAAACCGTACCACAATCACAATTGTTTGGTCACTTCACCTCCCATAAAATGGAATAAAAAGACATCAAAAAGTCGCATGTAACTAAAAATGGTGCTGATTGAAACTACAGTTCGTTACGCAAAAAATAAGTCCTCGCACGGCTTTATTGGTGGAAAAATAAAAACGTTATGGCTCTTAGAATAAGGTAACACAAAAAGTGAATGATTGTTTACAAAACGTATTTTATTGTGTAAACGCCATAAGACATAAAATAAAACTATAAACATCTGTTATCGCCGTAATCGTATCGCCCCGCAGAATAAAGTGAATATGTCATTTATAGCGCACGATGAACGCTGTAAAAAAAATAGAATAAAAAACAATAGTAAAATTGCTGTTTTTTTAGTCACCACGCCACCTAAAAATAGAATAAAAACTGATCAAAAAGCCGCATGCACCCTATGAAAACTACAATGGATTCCTCAAGGTCTCTAGTTTCCAAAAAGGGGTCACTTTTGGGGGGTTTCCACTGTTTTAGCACCACAAGACCTCTTCAAACCGGACATGGTGCCTAATAAATTAAATTAAATTAATTAAATGTCACCTCTACTTTGCTCTAAATTCCTGTGAAACACCTAAAGGGTTAATAAACTTTCTAAATGCTGTTGTGAATACTTTGAGGGGTCTAGTTTCTGAAATGGGGTGTTTGATAAGGGTGTCTAATATATGGGCCCCTCAAAGCAACTTCAGAACTGAGCTGGAAATTAAAAAATATAATATAAATGAGGCAATACTTCGCTTCTTACATTATACTCATAATAAGCCGTGCCCACCCCGAGATGACCCCAGTTTTGACCGTTTGTATAAACGGAGACCCCTATTAGACCGTTTCAGTGCCCGGTTTTCCCAGCATTCACCCCCAAGAAGTGTATTTCTATAGATGAATCCCTGGTACATTTTAAAGGGAGGCTTCAATTCCGCCAGTACCTGCCGGGTAAGAGGGCAAAGTATGGCGTGAAGATGTATAAGCTGTGCGAGAGTGCATCAGGGTATACCTACAAATTTAGGATATATAAAGGGAAGGACACCAGTATTCAGCCCCCAGAATGCCCCCCCTTACTGGGAGTGAATACAAAAATTGTGTGGGATTTGGTGCACCCACTGCTGGACCAGGGTTACCACCTCTACCTGGATAATTTTTATACCAGCGTCCCACTCTTCAACTGCCTCGCTTCCAGAAGTCCTGCGGCATGCGGCACTGCTAGAAGTAATCTGAGAGGCCTCCCTAAGACTCTGCAGGGCAAAGCTCAGAAGGGGTGAGAGCAGGGCACAATCTAGCAGCAACATATTGTGTGTCAAGTACAAGACCAGGGAGATGCCACACCAGTACCCATGTACCTGTACGAGGTACCAGTACAGGGACCCCCAAACCAGACTGCATCCTGGACTACAATAGGTACATGGGACGGGTGGACTTGTCAGATCAAGACCTGAAGCCTTACAGTACTTCTGGAAGCGGGGCCACAGGCATCGTACCAGGCCAACACTTTTTAGGAGAAGTTCCCCAAACTGGCAAGAAGGGAAATAGTCAAAAGAGGTGCAGAGTCTGCTATAAGAGGGGGATAAGGAAGGACACAATATATCAATGTGACGCGTGTCCCGAAAAACCAGAGCTCTGTATGAAAGAGTGTTTTAAAATTTATCATACATCCCTTTATTTTTAATTTACCCCAGTTTTATTCGCTCTGATCCACTTCGCACAGCTTACCCCTCCTCATCTTTCCCCTCTGAGCCCTGCTGTGTGCCCAGGCAGCTGATAACAGCCACATGTTGGGTATTGCCGTACCCAGGAGAACCAACATTACAGTTTATGAGGTGTATGTCTCCGGTGGCACATGCTGGGCACAATATTTCGGACACTGAATTGGCATATATGTATAGAAAATTGCAAATCCCACTTTGCACCATCTGCTGCGCATTATCTTTTACACAATACCTGTGGGGTCAAAATGCTCACTACACACTAGATGAATTCCTTAAGGGGTGTCGTTTTTAAAACGGGGTCACTTCTCGGGGGTTTCAACTGTACTGATACCTCAGGGGCTTCTGCACACATGACTTAGCACCAGAAAATTCCCAGTAGGCCACATGGTGGTCCTTTCCTTCTGAGCCCTCCCATGGGCCCAAACGGCAGTTTATCACCACAAATAGGGTATTGCTACACTCAGGACAAATTGGGCAACAAAATGCAGTATTTTATTCCTTGTGAAAATGAGAAATTTTGAGCCAAAACTACCTCTTATTGGAAAAAATTACATTTTTTTGAATTCACAGCCCAATTCAAATAAATTCTGTGAAAAAACTGTGGAGTCTAAATGGTCACAACACCCATAAATGAATTCCTTGAGGGGTGTAGTTTCCAAAATGGGGTCACTTCTGGTGGGTTTCCATTGCTTTGATACCTTTGGGGCTCTGCAAATGCGACATGGCACCCGAAAACCAATCCAGCAAAATCTGGGCTCCAAAGAACACATAGCGCTCCTTTCCTTCTAATACCTCCCATGGTCCCAAACTGCAGTTTATCACCACAAATGGGGTATTGCCGAACTCAGGACAAATTGGGCAACAAATTGGGGTATTTTATTCCTTGTGAAAATAAGAAATTTTGAGCCAAAACTACCTCTTATTGTAAAAAATTACATTTTTTTTGAATTCACAGCCCAATTCAAATAAATTCTGTGAAAAAACTGTGGAGTCTAAATGGTCACAACACCCATAAATGAATTCCTTGAGGGGTGTAGTTTCCAAAATGGGGTCACTTCTGGTGGGTTTCCATTGCTTTGATACCTTTGGGGCTCTGCAAATGCGACATGGCACCCGAAAACCAATCCAGCAAAATCTGGACTACTAAGAACACACAGCGCTCCTTTACTTCTGAGGCCTCCCATGGGCCCAAACGGCAGTTTATCACCACAAATGGGGTATTGCCGCACTCAGGGAAAATTGGGCAACAAAATGGGGCATTTTGTTCCCTGTGAAAATAAGAAATTCTGATCAAAAATGACATCTTATTGGAAAAATTGTCATTCTTTTAATTTCACAGCCCAATTCAAATACGCGCTGTGAAAAAACTACGGGGTCAAAATGGTAACAATAACCATAAATGAATTCCTTGAGGGGTGCGGTTTCCAAAATGGGGTCAGTTTTGTGGGATTCCTACTGTTTTGGCACCTCAACACCTCTCCAAACCTGGCATGCTGCCTAAAATATATGCTAATAAAAAAGAAGCACCAAAATGCACTAGGTGCTTCTTTGCTTCTGGGGCTTGTGTTTTAGTCCACGAGCGCACTAGAGCCACATGTGGGACATTTCTAAAAACTGCAGAATCTGGACAATACATATTTAGTAGTGTTTCTCTGGTAAAACCTTATTTGTTACAGAAAAAAAATAGAATAAAATTGAAATTCAGCAAGAAAAATGAAATTTGCAAATTTCACCTCCACTTTGCTTTAATTCCTGTGAAATGCCTGAAGGGTTAAAAAACTTTCTAAATGCTGTTTTGAATACTTTGAGGGGTCTAGTTTTTAAAATGGGGTGTTTTATGGGGGTTTCTAATACATAGGCCCCTCAAAGCCTCTTCAGAACTGAACAGGTACCTTAAAAAAAAGGCTTTTGACATTTTCTTAAAAATATGAGAAATTGCTGTTCATGATCTAATATGAAAAAGGAACGGGGAGTGGGAAAAGTAGTGTGTTTTGTAATTGCAAAAAAATAAAAAATACTTTATTATTAAATTTATATTAAAACAATGTTAGATGAAAAAATGATGTTGCGCCAAAGTCCCCTAAATTGGCGCACTATGACAAATTATGTCTGATTAAGATTGCTCCGGATTGTAAAGGATATATATGTGTCTAACCTCCCCCTTATTTAGTAATAGAGAGGAAACTATAATAGTCCCTAAACCAGAAATTGGGTTGTTAAATAATTGCAAATAACTGTCCCCCTCAGTGTCAATGATGAGACAGTCTGATTGCACATGAACCCAGAGGTTCCTTCAACGGGCTGTAAATGAAGCCCAGCGGTGGAGAAACCCATGTATTAATGTGACTGTAATGGGTTACATGTACATGTGTCTTATATGAATAGACACAGCACAGCAGAGTTGCAACTGCTGCATACTAGTAACTGAACAAGAGAAGGGATTAGACTGGGCCACAGTCTGTAACGGGCGGCTGGTCCGCTGAATTGCCTTGGTAGTGATCTAAAGTATCTGTAAAATTCCTATCAGGCAGTATAATCACTTCCCCCCAGCTGATGTATACTAACAACCTAGCTATCAGGGTTTACAACAATTTATGTGGGCTAGCAAATAGGCTGCGGTCAGCTGAGTATTTATGACTGCACACAGCAGCAAAGAAGCCCCCGTCAAAGACAAACACTGTGTGTGTTGTCTTATTTGTCACAGCTCGATGTAGCAGAGCTGTAACTGCTACATTCAGGTCTCCAGCCCTGCAAGGAGACCTGACAGGCCAGCCACGCTCCCGGGCAAACAATCACACAGGCAGCGCGCCTGGACTGCGTTCTCCAGCTCCACACAACAGTGAGTACTCTGCCTAACAGGCAGTAAGGATATTGTACCACTGTTTGTTTGTCTGTGCAAGATAAGGCTGCCTGGTGAGTCGCGTATATGTGGGGAGGGCTGCAGGGAGCCGAGCTGCTGTCAGCTGTTTGAGTACGATCCTGTCTCAAACTTAGCTCAGCTCCGTGCACTCATGCACAAAGAGCTGCTCAGGCAGCCCGGCGTGCAGTATTGCCGTGCTTGTTCCCTAACTGTAGCAGATATTCTGCTGATTTGAACATTAAACTGCTATTAGCAGTACGGAGCAAAGTGTTTGGCATCTAACATTGGTGATATTTAAAAGACACCCGACGCGCGTTTCGCCGGTACTTCTTCCAGGAAGAAGCCGGAAGTACCGGCGAAACGCGCGTCGGGTGTCTTTTAAATATCACCAATGTTAGATGCCAAACACTTTGCTCCGTACTGCTAATAGCAGTTTAATGTTCAAATCAGCAGAATATCTGCTACAGTTAGGGAACAAGCACGGCAATACTGCACGCCGGGCTGCCTGAGCAGCTCTTTGTGCATGAGTGCACGGAGCTGAGCTAAGTTTGAGACAGGATCGTACTCAAACAGCTGACAGCAGCTCGGCTCCCTGCAGCCCTCCCCACATATACGCGACTCACCAGGCAGCCTTATCTTGCACAGACAAACAAACAGTGGTACAATATCCTTACTGCCTGTTAGGCAGAGTACTCACTGTTGTGTGGAGCTGGAGAACGCAGTCCAGGCGCGCTGCCTGTGTGATTGTTTGCCCGGGAGCGTGGCTGGCCTGTCAGGTCTCCTTGCAGGGCTGGAGACCTGAATGTAGCAGTTACAGCTCTGCTACATCGAGCTGTGACAAATAAGACAACACACACAGTGTTTGTCTTTGACGGGGGCTTCTTTGCTGCTGTGTGCAGTCATAAATACTCAGCTGACCGCAGCCTATTTGCTAGCCCACATAAATTGTTGTAAACCCTGATAGCTAGGTTGTTAGTATACATCAGCTGGGGGGAAGTGATTATACTGCCTGATAGGAATTTTACAGATACTTTAGATCACTACCAAGGCAATTCAGCGGACCAGCCGCCCGTTACAGACTGTGGCCCAGTCTAATCCCTTCTCTTGTTCAGTTACTAGTATGCAGCAGTTGCAACTCTGCTGTGCTGTGTCTATTCATATAAGACACATGTACATGTAACCCATTACAGTCACATTAATACATGGGTTTCTCCACCGCTGGGCTTCATTTACAGCCCGTTGAAGGAACCTCTGGGTTCATGTGCAATCAGACTGTCTCATCATTGACACTGAGGGGGACAGTTATTTGCAATTATTTAACAACCCAATTTCTGGTTTAGGGACTATTATAGTTTCCTCTCTATTACTAAATAAGGGGGAGGTTAGACACATATATATCCTTTACAATCCGGAGCAATCTTAATCAGACATAATTTGTCATAGTGCGCCAATTTAGGGGACTTTGGCGCAACATCATTTTTTCATCTAACATTGTTTTAATATAAATTTAATAATAAAGTATTTTTTATTTTTTTGCAATTACAAAACACACTACTTTTCCCACTCCCCGTTCCTTTTTCATATATCGACAATTGGTGGTGTACACCTAGTGTGAATTACTCTAGCATATTATATATAAAATTGTAAGAGGGTAATACCTATTTAAATATATCTGTTCATGATCTAAGCCTTGTAACGTCCAAGAAAAATAAAATAATGCTCTAAAAACTATGCAGATCTAAAGTAGACACATGGGAAATGTGAACTAGTAACTATTTTGGCTGGTATAACCATTTGTTTTACAAGCACATGCATTTAAATTCGGAAAAATGCTATTTTTTCAAATTTTTCTCTACATTTTGCAATTTTTCACAAATAAACACTGAATATATCGACCAAATTTTACCACTAACATAAAGCCCAATGTCTCACGAGAAAACAATCGCAGAATCGCTTGGATAGGTTTAAGCATTCCGACATTATTACCACATAAAGTGAAATATGTCAGATTTGAAAAATGGGCTCTGAGCCTTAAGGCCCAAACTAGGCTGCGTCCTTAAGGGGTTAAGAACCTCCTGAGCTCAGGACAAGGGGCAAATAACAGAAATAGTCCCAGAAAAAGTCTCGCTCCACCTGCAGCAAAATAGACAAAGTGGTTCCCCCCATTCCTCACACTGGCCCCAGATGAAACTGCTATGGCGAAACTCCAGTTAGCGACATCTTGTCAGCAATTCTGTATTTAATAGAAGTGCATGTTCTGCTCTGTGTGACCGAGGCCTAAATCTTTTCATGCATATTTTGAGCTTTTCTCCGATTTTTTTAGGGACAGATTATACGATATGTACCAACGTGGTGTTTCCTTCGAGGATTCTTACAACATTTAAAAAACACTGGGGTATATGACCTGGAAATCCACAGACCCTTCCCCCCTGCCCTTTCTCATTAGTTACAACTTGTCAATAAATATGTCCTCCTGTATAACATTTTATATATGAGTAGGAAATGTCCCTACAAATTAGAAAAGATTTGGTCCCGATGGGTTAAGCTGAAAGAAACGGCTACGTAACTTGTAGCTCAAATGTGAAGGAAATCATTATCTATCCTTACAACTAAGGCTTTGTTCACATCGGCGTTGGGACTCCGTTCATGGGTTCCGTCTAACCTTTCCATCAGGGGAACCCTTGAACGGACTCCAAACTAAAACCATAGGTTTCCATTTGCATCACCATTGATTTTAATGGTGACGGATTCTGTGAAAATGGTTGCCGTTTATCACCGTTGTGTAAGGGTTCCGTTATTTTGACGGAATAAATACCGTAGTCAACTGTGCTATTCATTCTGTCAAAACGATGGAACCCTCACACAACGGTAATAAATAGAAACCATTTGCACCGGATCCGTCACCATTGAAATCCATGGTGATGCAAATTCCATTCATGGGTACCTCTAACAGAAAGGTTTGACGGAACCCATGAACAGACTCCTGACACAGATGTGAACGAAGCCTTAGATGAGGAAATGGACGCCTCTGTGTGTGACTGGTTGGGTTTGTTGGTTCAATAAAATTAAATGTGTTATTATTTGCTTTTTATGCTTTGTAGTTTTTTTGTCCGTTTTTTTTTTTTTGCAAAATTATAAATTAAGACTTTGAAAAATGAAAAAAAAAATGACAGGGAAACAGTTACCAATTTTCAGATTACTATTCAGATCACTAAAATTCTAATGCCAATTTAATAAAGTGTGGTGAAAATCCACATGTGAACATACTCTAATTGAAGCTGAAGGATCTCCAGCTCGTCTTGGTGGCCGTACAACTTAATTTTCCTTTTTGTACACAATCCCCCCCCTCCTAGTACTATATTGTAAAGCTTAGACGCTGTTTTCTTATTTTCTCCTGTATGTATTCTGTCATATTAGGCAATGTGAGCATTGTGTATTTTTTATGTGGTTCCCATTAGTGGAATGAAGGGAAAACTTTTCCATAAGGGAGAGATTTGGGAAGGTTTTTCCTGCTTTCCTCTGATGGGATCAGATACAACAGCGATCACACTGATCTGACAATACAAGCACGTGATACAGCCTGGAAAGGAGAACATCAGTATATTGTAAAGGGTTTTTTTTTTTATGTTTTGTGGCCATATAAACCCATTTAAATGTTCCTGTAAAATTCCTTGAAATATGTAGTAAATTTCATTTAGTGTTATGTACTGTAAAGGATCTGCCAGGCACAGCTTCGGGGTTAACTCCCAGAACTAATCAGTCAGCACCTGAGAATATATCCCTGAGACTGACTCCTGCTTCCACCATTCAGGCTGGCAGGCTTAGGAGTGGGAGAGCCTATCGTAACCTGGCCAGACTCAGCTAGCTCCCGCCCTCGGTCTATTTAAGCCTGCACTTCCTGTCCCTCGGTGCTTGTGATTCTTTCCTTGTGGTTTCCTGGCCCAGCTACAGCTCCTGCTATTTTTGATCCTGCTCCATTCAGACCCTGGCTTACCGACTACTCTTCTGCTTTTCGTTTTGTACCTCGCACACTCCTGGCTTGACTCGGCTCGTTCACCACTCTGGTTGCTCACGGTGTTGCCGTGGGCAACGGCCCCTTTTCCTTGCTTGTGTTCCTTTGTATGTTTGTCGTGCACTTACTGAGCGCAGGGACCGCCGCCCAGTTGTACCCCGTCGCCTAGGGCGGGTCGTTGCAAGTAGGCAGGGACAGAGTGGCGGGTAGATTAGGGCTCACTTGTCCGTCTCCCTACCCCCTGCCATTACATGTACACTGTATTATTAGGGTCACTGTACTACAGCAGTATTGTGTTGTATTGTATGGTGCTAATATTGTCTGACACTTATTTTGGCTCCCAGCAGGGTGTTCTGTCCGGGACTTGCGGCCGAAATACGTTCTGTCCATTACGGACGTAATATGCTCGTGTGAATCCAGCATTACTCTCGTCAGACTTTCCTCTATTCAAATTTAATTTCTCTAACGGCAAAAGAGAGAAAATCTCAACATATTCATCACGCCAAGTACGATCTCTAATCTCCGTCTTAAGGGAGCTCTCAAAACAAACATTTGGCTAACCGAACCCCATGCAGTTGAACCGCAACATGAGCGCCAGACCCACCAGCACTCCCAGTGACTTAAGAACCTAGCGTCACAACCGTATCACGCCGCCACAGGAGAAGGAGCAAGGGGGGCAACAGGTGGTGGGACCTCACGCTGCACCAAAGCCTCTCTAACACCAGCTAGTAATTGAGCCACTACCTGACCCAAATCAGACACAGTCAAGCTGGGGGGCTCCTGACTATGGTGTGAGCTGGGCTCAGGAAGCCTTGACCACCTAGCTAGTCTTGACTTGGGGATTAGCGGCATATCCCTGAGCACCCCTGATGGTAAGTCTATAACTTAACCTTTACCTAACAATGTCCACCACCCCAGTCTCTTCTGTTCCATGGAAGGTTTCTGTCCGCCCTGAGGTCACCTCAGGAGCAGGACGTATGTTGCGTCCATGGCCGGGGGTCGTCGTTCTGACTTACCCCTTGACGATCCCGGCCATGGACGCCTCTCTTCTCGGCGTGCACTCCCTCCAGGAAGACGCCGGCACTCTCTTCCGGGTCCTCGGACTGTGTACCGCAGGGCGCGAGCTCCCGCGCGTGCACATCCTTAAAGGGGCTTTACGCGTCCAGCTGCTTTACATCAATTATCAGCCCAAATGGCTGCTGGACTATAATGAGGGGCCCTGCCCACTGGTTCCTTGCCTGAGCGTTGTTGTATACCCTAGTTTGTCTTGCTAAAGGTCTCCCAGTGTTTTCCAGTTCTCAGTGTTAGCCGTTCCTGCTGCCTGTACCCTGTGCTATCGTTACCTGCTGTGAAAGTCGTCGTGTCTTCCTGCTGCATCCGCGGCGTCACCTGCTGCGAAATTCAAGTCGTGTCTTCCCGCTGCATCCGCGACGTCACCTGCTGTGAAAGTCAAGTCGTGTCCCTGCCACTGTCTACATTGCCTCAGGTACCCGTTCAGAACTATAGACATGGTTTTGTACCTTGTTTGCCAGCTGCTACCCCGCTACGCGGTACGGCCCTGTGTGTCCACACCCCGTGCTGTGACAACGTAGAAGAATATTTAGCACCGCTTAACTGCGGTAACTCCCCTCAATCTTTATTAAAACCATAAAGCAGTACAAAATGTTAAAAAAAAAATGCAGCTCACCAAAAGACAATTAGGAAACAATGTAAGCGTCGTCTTGACTAAATCTGTACTTTTATCAATGAGAAAGGTTAAAACAACAAGCAATAGACAGACGACAATTACAGAGAAAGAAGAAAATTGAATGGTCGGGCACTACAGCGAGGTAGCAGAGTGGAGGGAGTTAGCGGTCAACTACTCAGAAAATGCCTGAGATTACTTCTACAATCGGCAGAGTTGCTGGATTCTGAATATCAGTGAATGTGGCCAGACATTTAGATTTGTACCGGGGAATTGTAGACTTCCAATGTCTAGGCACAACCTAGTCTGAATAAATGGAGAAGAACCTTCTTCTGGAAAGAAATAGATCTGGAGAGAATGGAGATGAGAGGGCATGTTCAATCTCATCAGATGTCAGTAAGGGTATGTGCACACGTAGTGACCAAAAACGTCTGAAAATCCAGAGCTGTTTTCAAGGGAAAACAGACCCTGCTTTTCAGAAGTTTTTTGACCAACTCGCATTTTTCGCGGCGTTTTTCGCGCCGTTTTCACTGCGTTTTTTTACATCCGTTTTTGGAGCTGTTTTCATTGGAGTCTATGAGAAAACAGCTCCAAAAACGTCGAAAGAAGTGTCCTGCACTTCTTTTGACGAGGCTGTATTTTTACGCGTCGTCGTTTGACAGCTGTCAAACGACGACGCGTAAATAACAGGTCGTCTGCACAGTACGTCGGCAAACCCATTCAAATGAATGGGCAGATGTTTGCCGACGTATTGTAGCCCTATTTTCAGACGTAAAACGAGGCAAAATACGCCTCGTTTATGTCTGAAAATAGGTAGTGTGAACCCAGCCTAAGTGTACCTACCATTCCCCCACAGCTCCAACATGTCTCCAAACACTCCATGTGTAAAGCCCATGGAGGACCACCAGGATTCCTGAACCAACATGTATGTAAAAGTTTTTCTAGTTTTGCACAATAAAAACACTTTTTTATTTTTTTACAAAATAATTTGTTCTTGTGACGCTGCATTCGAAGATGAACTGCATAGTTTTTCAACTAATCTGGTCCCCATGGCAGAAATATGTCTTTCCATCTGGCACCTCCAGCAGACTCCTTTCAGTCTAGTTTGATTTATTTTACCTCAGAGCTCCTCTTTTTCCCTTTTTTTAGTTTCTTCTCTCCCCCTTTTTTTGAACTATTTCTAACAGGGGCTGTGCAGGATTAGAAAAATATGGCTGCTTTCTTCCAAAAACAGCACCACACCTATCCACAGGTTGTATTTGGTATTGCAGGTTTGCTCCATTGAAGTGAATGGTAATGAGCTGTAATACCACACACAACCTATGGACAGGTGTGGTGCTGGTTTTTGGAGAAAGCAGACAAGTTGTCTTATCCTGGAGAACTCTTTGTCATGGATAGTTCTTGTGCGGAGATGCTCCCTGCATTATCCCTTTTCCTTTATGGCCACTGATATGTTCTATTCAGCTTTATGGCCTCTGTGGTAAGTACACTGCCAGTCATTAAAGGGTTAACACTTCAGACCACTGTGGGTGATGTCACAATGCAAAAGCGGCAGTGGTAAGAAACTCCTGTAGTAATGATGATGAAGGTGCTGATGTCATAAATACAAATGTTTATGATATAAGATTCCATATCAGAAGGTTTTACTGCCACATTCAGCGCCATATTGGATGGGACTGAGGACCTTGAGCTTGACTTCCCCACCAATGCCGACCTGATGTAATTTGTAGGTTCTAGCAGGGAAAACCATTCACCCAAGACCACTTCTTGATCACATTGATGCCATCCTCTTCATACGGCTTGTCTGTAATAGAGGGGGGTTTCTAGAAGGAGATCCCCCCCTATTAGCCAGAGCGGAGATAGGTGCAACAAGGAGGCATCTGGAGGACCCCTCTGGAGGACCCATCTCAACTGAGCATCGCCCATTCATTTTAATGGGTGCCCAGGAAGAGTGACATCCAGATCAGCCAACCAGATCAGCCGAATTATGTATTTTATGTTGTTCGTTCATTGTATTGTCTTTCATTCTAAATCTGAGAAAATGTACAAATTCTGTTACAAATTATATTTTGGCACCTTCTAAGCCCAGAGGAAGGGCAATCCTCCAGCCATGGTTTCCCTAGAGGTTTCCCCCACAGGGGGTTTTTCCTTTCCTGCGTGCTGGAGGGTGACTCTTCATGAGTCGGAGGTTTGCCATTTTGGGTTTGGTCATATAATATAATAAAAGCTTTGACCATTTAACACCCAATTATAATGTTTTGTGTCTTTATTTTGCATTTTTTGGTTTGGTGATTGGGATTCTGGGTCTATCACATATCACAAAATCATAAGGCCGGACATCTACTTCCCACACTGACATAGAATGGAGACAACAAGCGTTGCTGCACATCCTTACATTAAGATATTGTATTACGGGGGCGTGGCTTGGACATGGCGCTGACCAGACGTGCTGCTTGAGAGCTCCGTTGTGGCACTTCGCTAACCCGATCATTAGCACCGTTAGAAGCTGAAGTTCACTTACCTGATGGAGAAGAAATCCAAGGCAACCTCTGGGACCCCATATCAGACGAGGCAGATGTCGTCGACCGGCTCAATTCAACGTTTCCTTACGGACGCTGCTACTGGAGCTTCTTCCAAGATGGCGCCGCCAGAGGGGAGACGAGACGGCGGAGGGACTCCGCTTGCTGAGGGGCTTACATCTGCGGCCATCGCTGCTGCTCCAGGTACCGTCAGTACCCTTTCCTCTACCTGTGGTCCTGAGGGACAGTTTCCACCCCTGCTGGCTGGGGGTGAGCTGAGTTCTCTTGGGACTGTCATGACGTATCCCGCTCTGGTACGCTCGCCACATGGTGCCTGTCATGGTGGCCGGGTCTCGCCTACTTTCTCCTCTTCTATGCCGGGGCCTTCGTCATTGCCTCCCATCTCCTCCAGGGATACAGCAGGTCACTTGTCTCACAATCTAACCGCCCCAGGGGATGATTTACAGGGATTGCGGCTACAGTTTTCTGCTTTACCTACTAAACCTGACATGGAGCGTTATATTAACCGCTTGGCGACCATTTATAAATCGGAGATTCAATCTCTCACTACTAATCTCTCTCACTTGTCTGATCAAGTGCAGCGTATGGAAGGAGATATCTCATCTGTCTCGGTGCAACAGGTTTCACATGCAGATCGTTTGGATCAACACTCCCACCAGATTCACATGCTTTATAATCTGTCGGAGGACCATGAAAACCGGAACCGTCGTAACAATATTCGGCTCCGGGGCATTCCTGAAAATGTCTCTCCTGGGCAACTTATACCCACTTTACAGTCGATGTTTAACTCCTTACTGGAGCGCCCTGCTGGTGATCCTCTGGAGTTGGATAGAGCTCACAGAACTCTTTTTCCTCGTAATCCGGATCCTGACAGGCCTAGAGATGTCTTATGCCGTGTTCACTTCTTCGCTCTCAAAGAACAGATTATGAGGAAAGCCCGTGATAAAGGCGACGTTTTCTTGAATGGTGTCAAGATTAAACTCCTGTCTGATTTGTCTAGGATGACTTTAGACAAACGAAGAGTGCTGCGTCCTTTGCTGGATGTGTTGAGATATCATGAGATTTCTTACTTGTGGGGCCACCCCTTTCAGTTACAGGTTCGGAAAGATGGCGGGTTGCTGATTGTTCGAGATCCCGGGGATATTCCGGATTTTTGTGCTGCTCTCCATTTGCCTCGAGTCTCTATACCTGAATGGCCTTATGTTCCGCAGCCGCCCCAGCGTCCACGGAGGCGTGGCCGCTCCCCTGCATCTCCTATGCGGCCTAATGGTGGTCGGGGCGCTGATCCGCTATGATCCCTTCCTGAAGTTTATTTTGCAGTCTGCTGTTAGTTCTTCAATTTGGCCTCCGCCCTGTGAGGCTGTTGTTTGCTGCGTACATGTTCCTATGATGACTATGTTGCCTGCTTAATTTTCTCTTTATTTTAGGTGGACTTTATGCTCTTGCCATTTCTTGTTGATTTATGGCTCTTGCTGGTCTGTCGACATTAATCCCATTTGAATGTTTTCTTCATGCTTTTATTTGCTTAAACGTATATTTATGTTATCCATGACTGTGTGCACACCGCTAATACCCCCATTTGGCTATGGGAAAAATATGAAGCCCTATAATAATAATAACACAACGAGGCTGCTTTATTTCAAATGTGGGTTGACAAGAGGGTCGGCCACAGCTGTATTATAATTATATTTATTTATTTTTCTTTCTTTATTTAAAACATTAACCAATTGAAACAAAAACCAGATTTATACCCGAATGCCAGCCCGCCTAGGGCGGGGCACGAAGGTCAGCTCTTTACCCAACACCGCCTGCTGTGACACCAGTATTTCCCCATACAAAAGACACAAAACAGATGGAAACATGAATTAACAGGACAACAACGTCCTAGCACATTGACAATCAAAGGATCAGATATCCACAAATCAACCACAGACGCCGCGCAGGGTGACACGAAAACCGTATATTCCTTTGTTCTCTTTGTTTTAATTTTTTTTTCGTCCAAATGTACCTTTTTTTTATCAGAGGACTTCTTATTATTTTTTATTTTTCTTACAAAATTATTCATTATTATAATTTTATATTTTTTTATAACACATATCACAATACCTTCTAATACACTTTTTTTTGTTTTTTTTAATTATGAACATAACCGTCAATAGGGAGGGAGGGTGGGCAAGTGCAGGTCCAAAGAGGAAGATGCCCTCCCACCCTTGCCTTATAAACCCTGACAACGGGAGGAGGACAAGCACCGCCCATATTTCCCCCCAAAACCGCCCTGTAGGAGGGACCCTACATTCCTATAGGCTACCCTGCCATTTCACCCAGAACGAAGACACAAAGGTGGGGGAGGGAAGAGACCGACTTCCCCTAGCCCCGCTGTACCCATATTAACCCCTATATTGCCCACAGTCATAGTCACTATGGCCAATAAGCCTGAGGGCCTGTAAGACTGTGTGCACACCGCTAATACCCCCATTTGGCTATGGGAAAAATATGAAGCCCTATAATAATAATAACACAACGAGGCTGCTTTATTTCAAACGTGGGTTGACACGAGGGACGGCCACAGCTTTATTATAATTATATTTATTTTTCTTTATTTATTTATAACATTAACCAATTGCAACAAAAACCTGATTTATACCCGAATGCCAGCCCGCCTAGGGCGCGGCATGAAGGTCAGCTCTTTACCCTGTGAAGGATGGAGTGGACAGAAGTTAATGTTTATAATAATTTTCTTTCTTTAATAAAATATAGACTATAGAGTTGTGTACATAATTGTGATGAAGCAATAGTAATAGGATTAGATAAGTATACGTGGCAAGATGGCCCCTGAACAGGGACTACGCACTAATAAAATAACAAGTCACTTCCTGGTATGAACGAACTATGAACTATGAAGACATATCTAAAGGACCAGATAAGGGTGAACCTATCCAAGGATGACACAAAGTAACAAGAGGCTTACAGTGATACGTGCTTTTATAAAAGTGTGATAACATGTACCCACCCCCAGGAGAAAGGGGATATAGAACAAATGTGTGTAATAAATCAGGGACGCCTCTCCTGATGCTGAGTGAGGAGCTTTATACCAGACTTTGTGTGGTGTGATTCCTTTCGTACGAACTCAGCGTATTATCCCTGCCGGTTGAGACTGATTAGTACCCGAACATTTTGGCGTCCAGCGTGGGGCCACACTCGAGGGATAAGCCGTGTCCGTGATCGACGACCCCCAGACGCCTCAACATCGAATCGCCAGCCACGCTCCCAGGAAGTCTGATCAGCTTCAAATAAAACACGGTAAGGTTAAGTTCATTTTTATGAATATTGGCTCTTATCCGTGTGGGAGAGTGAGCAGGTGATAAGATACCGAGGTATTTGGAGTCGATCCCGGCCACACTCTCAGCGACAGAGAGTTAACCCGCTGTGTGGCTCCAAGAATCATAGTATAGATAGTCGCGTCTCGCCGGCATAGGTGATAAGTATAAGTGTAATAATTTAATTTGTCGCAGGGTATAGTTTGATACCATTAAGACGACAGAGACAATTAGTCGCAGGGTATAGTTTGATACCATTAAGACGACAGGTGTAAGTGTAATAATTTAATTGGTCGCAGGGTATAGTTTGATACCATTAAGACGACAGGTGTAAGTGTAATAATTTAATTAGTCGCAGGGTATAGTTTGATACCATTAAGACGATAGAGACAGACAGTCAGTTATAATTGTGTTTTGTGTTCAGAAACATCGAGAATAAGGTTTCATTCTCAGGACGGTGTTAAATATAGAACAGTATGTTTAATGTGTTTAAAAAAAAAAAAGAAAAAGAGACAGGCAAAGGAATGTGGTTCATTAACCGCAAAAGAGATAGTAGAAAAAAGAGAAGGCAAGAAGAATGTAGAAAATAGTAAGAAAGTTATGCACATATGTGGCATATTTATAGATGGAAGAATGGGCTGCAGCTCTTAGGGAAAACAAGGGAAGATTAAGTGACGAAGGAAAGTTAGATGAAGCATTAGCTTGGCAAAGAACAGCCATAGCCATAACTAAAGACAAGTTTACTGAGCAAGAAATACGAGACAGAAAGGGTAAAATCATCAAATATGTGTATTACAAAGAACGTGTCCAGCCACCGCCCTATAATGGCGACGGTGGAATTCTAACTTCGTGGGAGTGTCCCAGTTGTGGTCAACAGAACCCGCCCCAAGTTGAATATTGTGTATCATGTCACTTTCCACGCCCCGATCCTCCCATATATGCCACGCCTTCGGCACCACTCCCCGCCCCAGGAGGCCATCTTGGTACACCTAAACCTGTTGTTCCGTTATATCCGGTACTCACACAAGAAGGTGGATTTTATAAGCCCCCTCCGGAGGATGTGGCCACGCCCGGCCCAACCAAATCAGTATGAAATAATCACCTTGTTAATTTTGTCATTTGTAGTGTTTTTTCTATTTACAGAAGTTCCAGTCTAGTTCACTGATGAAACAACACGTAATCATAATATAGAGATGGTGGCCGTCAGATTGTACTGTTAAACATTAACGTGGATAATTCCTGTACAATGGTGTGATAAATGATTGCAGATACGTATGTTGTTTTGCCGGCATTGAAAGTGTTAAGATTGTGAGAAGTTGTGAGAAATGAGTGTGTGACCTCCCTCCCTCCCCCCTAAAGTGTGCTGTGTTTGGGAGGAGGAGGAGGGGGGCTGACTGGGTGCAGTCTGCAGGGCTGATGAGACAAAGGGATTTCAATATGCACTGCTGAGATATATGTATATCAGTAATGTCTACAAACCTAAATACATTTCTTCTCTTTTGCGCATGCGCTGTTGGTTATAAAAGTAACGATATTTATGTGTTATGATGTGATCAGATTTCATGTGTTTTGATGTTAATTCAGATGTATTAAACTACAGATACTGTGAGACACGGGGGTTTGAAAATGTATGTGCCCCCACCGTTCCCTATTTTTATATACTGTTTATTGGTTTGCAGTAATTAATGTGATCAGAGATAATATTTTCTGTTTTATTGAATAACTAACTACAATTGTTCTATTTTTGATTCCATATAGAAATTATGTCATTGTAAAGATCAAATGTATTTTGTCAGGAAAAAGTCATTTTTGTTTCAGGCTGTTGTACATTACAGGGGGTTAAATTAGTGTTATGTTGAGATGTAGTTTTGAACTCTGCTACATCACTCTCGCAGAGTCCACAAAGGGGGGAAGGGTGAAGGAACTGATCAGGTACAATTTTGGTTTATGTGTAAGAGACCATCCCCCTCCAGCAAAGTTACACAGGAGGAGGTGACATCACTCACACGAGTCTTTATGGATTTAGATGAGGGAGAAGGCAAAACAAAACTTGTCTGGACATTGTTAATTTGATGTAAAGTTTTTAGGGATGTTTTATTTTTATTTGTTTTTGTATGAATCAAGTATTTGCAGAACCTGATAAAAGTGAGATTCTCAAAGTATTCTGGATTATCAGCTGAATGAGGAGGAGTTGTGTTTGGTAGCGGCTTGTGACACCAATCCATGGAGTACCTCTACGCAAGCATATACTTTGTACTGTACTGAACAAAATGGACATGCCACTGCAGTTCTCACACAAAGTCATGGACCACAGCAGCGCCCGGTAGCATATTATTCAGCTAGACTAGACCCTGTGGCCCGAGGTTCCCCATCATGTGTGAAAGCTATTATTGCTGTAAATTCAATGTTAAACAAGGCCTCAGATTTGGTCCTGGCATTTCCAGTCCAAGTTTTTGCACCGCATGATATTACTGTTATTTTTACTCAAGTACAGCCGAAGCATTTGTCAACAGCAAGATATTTGAGATTAATTTGTGCACTTTTTCTTTCTGAGCAGGTTACTTTACACCGCTGTACTACATTGAACCCAGCTACCTTACTGCCTTTGGAGCAAGGGGGAGAAGACGTAGGTAAAGTATGGTCACAATTTTTGCCTGATACTGATGAACATGATTGTATGGCCCTTATGGCCCAGGAAACAGTGGTGTTCGCACATGTAAAAGATACCCCACTCCAAAACCCAGACCTAATACTCTTTGTGGATGGTTCAAGGTATTTTGTAGAAGGATCTTTTCTTACAGGATATGCAGTAACCACCAAAGATGTAGTCCTAGAAGCAGCCTCCTTATCAGCGTCCCGCTCAGCACAAGAAGCGGAGCTTAAGGCCCTGGCAGCAGCATGCCAACATGCAGAAGGAAAGACAGCAAATATTTACACTGACTCTCGGTATGCATTTGGGATTGCACACGATTATGGCCCTATATGGAAGGCTAGACAGTTTTTGACCTCTGCACGTATATTTGTAAAGAATGCAGACTTTGTAAAATACTTGATGGAGACCCTGATGTTACCCACAGAAGTAGCAGTAGTAAAGATAAAAGCTCACACTAAGGTGAGTTCACCAGAGACAAAAGGAAATGCCCTGGCAGACGAAGCGGCAAAGCAAGCAGCACAGAAGCTACCCGTGTTAGCAGCCGTATGTCAGATAAAAGATCCAGAGGAAACAAGACCAGCTGTAAGCCCGGAACTACGGCAAAAACTTCAAGGACAAGCAACAAAAGAAGAAAAAGACAAGTGGACGGCCAAAGGAGCAACGCTACGAAAAGATGGCCTCTGGCAATGCCAGAATAAACTGTGCCTGCCTAAGACAATGTTCCCAATGATGGCCGAAATAACACATGGAGCGACTCACCAATCAAAAACGGCAATGATGGACTTGGTAAACAAGGTGTGGTATGCCCCAGGGTTTAGTGTGATGGCCAGCAGTTTTACACAAGGATGCATGATCTGTGCAACACATAATATTGGAAGAACTGTAAAAGTACCACAGAAGCACACACCCAGACCTATATATCCGTTCCAGAGACTGCAGATAGACTATATTCAATTACCAAAAGTCGGTACCTAGGAGTATGTGCTTGTTTGTATTGATCTCTTTTCAGGATGGCCAGAAGCTTTTCCAGTAACCAAAGCTACAGCCGTAGCCCCAGCAAAGAAACTGATCAACGAGGTGGTGTGCAGATATGGAGTTCCAGAGATGATCGAGAGAGACAGAGGAACTCATTTTACGGGTGAAATCAGGAACCATGTGTTGTCAGCTCTAGGCATAAGTCAAGCCCTACATACACCATACCATCCACAAAGCAGTGGGAAGGTTGAGAGACTAAATGGGACTCTCAAATTGAAAATCCAAAAAGCAATGGTAGAAAACGGGAAACCATGGACCGAGTGTCTACCATTAGCCTTGTTCTCAGTAAGATACACGCCCACAAAAAGAACAGGTCTCAGCCCATATGAGATCTTATTTGGGTCGGCTCCCAGATTAGGATGTTATTTTCCACAGGTGCTCCAAATGCAGTATGGTAGACTAACAGATTATGTATCAACGCTTGACAAACAATTGACCAAGGTGCATGCACAAGTCTTTGCTTCCATTCCAGGTCCTGATTCAGTTGAAGGGACGTATAAGCTAGAACCAGGAGATTGGGTCATTGTCAAAAGACACGTGAGGAAGAGCCTTGAGCCACGGTTTGATGGTCCTTTTCAAGTTTTGCTCGTTACAAGCACCTCAGTGAAGCTCGAAGGAAAGGCAAGCTGGATTCACGCCAGTCATTGTAAAAAGGTTCTTCAGCCAGAAGAATGAAGATCTTTGCGGTTGTTGCGGCGGTTGTTGCGTGTGCTCTTATACAAAAAGGCAGAACTGCTACTCCTGTACACGTAATCAGTACAGAATCACTGGAACAGTTCAGGACAGGGTGGGCGAATGCCACAGTGGATAGAAAGCAGGGTAACTACACCTGTAAGGCCAATGCCCCGTGTTATACTACAAATGTGACTACAACCGAAGGGACTTGGAAAAAAGGACCACATGGAGGGACTGTGTACCTTCACATAGACAAAACAGCCAACATTAGCATACAAGAAGAGACGCCGGGGCTGTTGCTTTGTTGTTATGAACCAGATTTACAGTATCTACAGAAATATACAACCAGTAAAAATAGAAACAAAATGATAAATAAGACTTACGAAAGATGCAACAAGGAGAGGCTCAACTCTACGATTGTAATAAAAGAAACTGATGGGATGATATTATGTATGAATAATAGCCAAATAAGAAATAGAAGATATTTTGTATTCTTGATAACAATTTTAAGAGATAGTTTTAAGCCACATATAACAGTACAAAGTCTGGAAAGAATCCCACACACTTGTAAGAGCGCTGTAACCCAACAGCAGAAAAAGAATGTACACTTCAATATTTCCTTCCCTGAATCCCCCAGCTGTCATAGACAAAAAAGAGAATGGTATGACCCGCTATTAGGAGGGGTAGGAACGGGATTAGGAGTATTGAATGGTATACAGTTAGAAACAGTTCGGCGGATAGAAGGGAACTGGAAGGGAGAATGCACCCTGGCGAAAGCGATCATGCCTTTTCATATACTCTCTGAGACCCAAGAGACCACCTCTCAAAATAGTCACATATTTACAAGGGAAAAAAGAGATCTGAAAGGAAGTTTTGACCCCCATGTGTATATAGATGCTATAGGAGTCCCAAGGGGGGTCCCAGATGAATTCAAGGCCCGGGATCAGGTAGCAGCTGGATTTGAATCATTAATCCCTATGATCACAGTTAACAAAAATGTAGATTGGATAAATTATATCTATTACAACCAGCAACGGTTTGTTAACTATACTAGGGACGCTTTACAAGGTCTAGCTGACCAGTTAGGACCCACATCTACTATGACTTTCCAGAACCGTATGGCCCTTGATATGATACTAGCAGAAAAAGGAGGCGTTTGTGCCATGATAGGTACTACCTGTTGTACTTTTATTCCAGATAACACAGGACCAAACGGCAAAGTAACCATGGCAATCAAACAGATTGTTTCTTTATCCAAGGAATTAAAACGAAATTCAGGTTTCACAGACCCATGGGATCAGTATTTCTCATGGTTAACCGGATGGCAGAAAATTCTGGCCCAAATTGGGATTGTAATCTTAATTTTTCTAGTGCTTTTCGCAGTTATTGCTTGTTGTGTGTTACCATGTATAAAGAAATTAATGACTAAAACTATAACTGAAGTAACTCCCACTTTTATGTTTTCTTCAGAAATTGAAGGACTTTTACCAACTCCATCCATGAAAACAACCACCCTTTATCGAGACTATTGTTCTGAAGATGAATAGATAGTGTAGGGTGTGCACCGACTCTTTAAGTCCAGCTACAAAGGGGGGTCTCCTAATAGGGGAGGCTCGTCTCAAACTGGTGAAAAAATCCTTTTACTCCCCTTTCCCAGAGCACGGACACACTTAGGTTAAGAAATGAAGAAAATAATGATAAAAGGGGGGACTGTGAAGGATGGAGTGGACAGAAGTTAATGTTTATAATAATTTTCTTTCTTTAATAAAATATAGACTATAGAGTTGTGTACATAATTGTGATGAAGCAATAGTAATAGGATTAGATAAGTATACGTGGCAAGATGGCCCCTGAACAGGGACTACGCACTAATAAAATAACAAGTCACTTCCTGGTATGAACGAACTATGAACTATGAAGACATATCTAAAGGACCAGATAAGGGTGAACCTATCCAAGGATGACACAAAGTAACAAGAGGCTTACAGTGATACGTGCTTTTATAAAAGTGTGATAACATGTACCCACCCCCAGGAGAAAGGGGATATAGAACAAATGTGTGTAATAAATCAGGGACGCCTCTCCTGATGCTGAGTGAGGAGCTTTATACCAGACTTTGTGTGGTGTGATTCCTTTCGTACGAACTCAGCGTATTATCCCTGCCGGTTGAGACTGATTAGTACCCGAACACCCAACACCGCCACGAGGAGGGTGTGCATTCACCACTGCACACACCTACTCCCCACGACCCCTGGTCAACCTCCTCATAGCCTCCTCCATACCATCCTGAGCCCGGACAACAATATGTCCAAACCAATATCAGTCAAGTGCACCCCATCCGGCAATAGCAGGAACCTGTTGTCTCCCTCGAGCTGCCTGTGCCTGATCACAACTCCACCACCAGCTCTAACAAACCGTGAGACCCTGGTATTCAAAAGGCGCCTGCCGCGCTCAATAGCATGCATATCTCTGGCCCCTTGCCGGACCGCCCTGGGTATTATTTCCGACCAAACTAACACTAAATCCTGGAAAAAGGACGTGAACCTTTCCAAATCAGATTGTATGAGAGCGATCAGCTCCCCCAAGCAGACAGAACATAAATCATTGCCCCCAACATGGATCACCAACACTGTCAAAATAGAACGATTCCCGCTGATAGCTACCACCTCAGGCAGGACGTCCAACCATCTCAAGCCGCTGAGCCCCTCCAGCGAACATCTACCCCCAGCAGACCCAGCGAGAGACCTCCTGGTCATATGGCCACTCTCCGCTCTGCCCAAACCACATAAGAGTGCCCGAGGATCCAAATTGTGGGGCGTGAACCTGAAACAAGAAACGCAACTTTAAATGCAGGACCAAATCAGGGCGGATATACCCAGCAAAACAGTCAGATCGCCAGCGACCAATACGACGGACTTCCTCATTTGTCAAGCCCAGGCCACTAGCAGTGGTGGCTGCACCAATGCGGAACGAATTGGTCCCGAATTCTTTGGAAGGTAGGCCCGCTGCCGCTAGCGCCGATCTAAAAACTGACAAAAATTGGAACCTAGTAAGAGGTTTACCATCAACATGCGACAGGTATTGAGAACATACCACCCCGGAGCGCAGATAACAGGACATGGCCTCCACAGGGCATGAAGGGCCGGGTACTGGCCGCAGGGAAACTCAACAACTTCTGCCAAATACATCCGTCTTGGACCTGCGTATGCGAAAACGGACCCCCGAGCTGGACACCGCTACATCATCAAATAGCAACCCCCCAGGTCGAGAAGAGCTAACGGCTATTAATTCCGAAATACGCAACGCACCAAAAAAGTCTAAAATGAAGGCTGCAGCAAACAAGGAAACCTCAAATGGGGAGGAACATGTATCCGAAAGGACTGCCAACATTCTAAGAAGGATCGGATAAGAAACCGGCCGCCTGGCTTCCCTCCTCACTGCAGACTTCTTCCACCCCTTCAAAGACTGTGTAACAAAAAAGAATTTGGTGACATCTGGCCAGGCGCGCAATTTAAAGGAAAAGGCAAAGATGAGCAAGCCAATACTGTGTGCTACTGTAACAAGAGACAAAGACAAGACAAACCAGGAAGGGATAACACAACAAAGACAAACAGAACGGGTGAAATGATCACCCACTCCCTGATCTAATCAAGGAGAAACAATCCAAATACAGTAAACACCGGATACAACCAGTGAGTCCCTAAGAGGAGAAGTGTCAGGACAAGGTCTAGCCAGCGCCCTGCACCCCCCAACCCAGCAATAATATGAAACATAGCTGAATTCATAAGAGATAACTGAAAAAATAAAAAAAAAGGAAAGGAAACCAAGTGACATAATATTAAGGCACATGACATGGTCAGAAACAGTCAGAAAACCCCAATAAAGAACCACTCACCATACAGTTTTACAGTCACTCAGGCTTATTGGCCGTAGGGACTATGACTGTGGGCAATATAGGGGTTAATATGGGTACAGCGGGGCTAGGGGAAGTCGGTCTCTTCCCTCCCCCCACCTTTGTGTCTTCGTTCTGGGTGAAATGGCAGGGTAGACTATAGGAATGTAGGGTCCCTCCTACAGGGCGGTTTTGGGGGGAATATGGGCGGTGTTTGCCCTCCTCCCCTTGGCAGGGTTTATAAGGCAAGTGTGGCAGGGAATCTTCCTCTTTGGACCGGCACTTGTCAGACATACAGTTACAGTGAGTTGCATACCTTACTTTACTTAACTGACTATGGAACGGCAGGAGTTAGAGGAAATAATCCTCATCCGCCTCCAGGATGAGGGCTCTGTCTGGTTGCAGTCTCTCCTCAACGAGACTGTGGCACCGGAGTCCTCTTTGCAGAGCACACTCCCTGCACGGCGATCCGCGCGCCGCTCCAGGCCGCCAGTGCGTCTGTCCCCCTCCAGCAATCAAAGGTCTGGCTCCGCATCGGCAAGACCACCAGCGCATGCGCGGTTGGGATCCCGGCCTCCAGTCTCGCCGCAGATACTGCGTGACTTGGCGGCCGGAGTTGAGGAGGAGGTTATTCCTCCTACACCGGGCCATAACGCTTCCTCTGGCCCTGGTCGGGCTAGAGCTCACTCGGCTCCGTTATTACCGGGATTGGTTGCGGATGATCAGGTGGGATTTGTGCGTGGTAGAGTAGCCCTTAATAATCCTAAAAAGACCCTGCTTTTAACATCCTATTGCCAGACACGCAAGATACCGATGTGCCTACTTTCTGTCGATGCCGAAAAGGCTTTTGATAGGGTACACTGGTTGTTTCTCCGCAGTGTCTTGACTCAGGTCGGACTTGGCTCTACAATGGTGGGTAGGATTATGGCGTTATATCACAGGCCTACAGCTCGGGTACGAGTTAATGGTCTTTTGTCTGATTCTTTGCCTATTACAAATGGAACAAGACAGGGGTGTCCACTTTCGCCTCTGTTATATGTATTAGTCATGGAACACCTGGCTGTGGCACTGCGGACTAATCCTAGCATTAAGGGCATATGTGTTGGTGCTCAGCATCACTAGTTAGCACTGTACGCTGATGATCTTCTAGTGTACCTTACGACTCCTATGATTTCTTTGCCATCTTTGACTGGGGAGTTTGAGCGATTTGGTCACATGAGTAACTTCAAGGTCAATTATTCTAAATCGGAGGCGCTGAATGTATTTCTGGACGCCCCTCTAGCTGCTTATCTTGCAAACTGTATCTTTAAAATATTTAGGGATACATATCACCACACATTTGCCTGACCTGTTACCTTGAACTACACACCTATCTTACAGCGTACCTTGCGAGAGTTTGAGGCATTTGGGGGTTGGCGCATGTCGTGGTTCGGACGTATCAACGCTGTCAAAATGGATATTTTACCTAAATTTCTGTACATATTTCAAACTGTCCCCATTGTGGTTCCTGCGTCCTTCTTTAAGACCTTGCATAGGGCCATTACCAAATTTGTATGGGGCTCTTCTAAGCCGCGGATTAGATTTTCTGTTCTCAGTAGGCTCAAGGTGGAGGGGGGTGCGGGTTTGCCGGACTTTAAGCTTTACCACCAAGCTGCGATCCTCATGAGGTTGGTGGATTGGTACCGTGCGGCTGCGGTTAAGCAATGGGTGCGCATTGAGAATAATATGTCCTCTCTTGCATTGTCCTCTTTGCCTTGGTTGTCTGGCTTCCAGCGACCAACGACTTCTCTGTCTTTCCTCACGCGTCAGTATGGGAGCGGATCCTTGGTACCCTGGACCTTGCTCACCGTCCGGGTCTTTTGACTCCTCTGTTTGATAATCCTTCCTTCCCTCCGGCGGTGGGTGTGGACACATTCCTCTGTTGGGGGAGACAGGATGGCGGATATTTGGTTCAGACCCTTACACCTGATGGTGCAATTTTGTCGCTTCCTGCTGTCTCTGAGGCCTGCCCGGGGAGACGATCAATGTGGTGGCCGTACTTTCAGTTGCGTTCATATCTCTCTTCCATGGGTGATTGTCTTGTGTTGCTACAGGATAAGACTCCTCTGGAACGTTATCTGTCTTTGACTTCTGCTCCTTCTCATGTACTGTCCTATTTACATGGGATCCTCCAACCGGGATACTCTTATTCTTTCTTTCTGGCTCATAAGTTACCAACTTCTTGTTTTGCTCAGGAGAAAAACTATAAAATAATTACCAGATTGTACCGTTGTCCTTCCTTTTTACATAGGATATTTCCTAATATGTCTGCTGATTGTTGGAGGTGTGGGGAGGCTCCTGGAACCATGTTGCACATTTGGTGGGATTGCCTCAAGCTCTGTCCCTTTTGGGCAAAAATTTTTGATCTTGGCAATAAGCTTTTTGGCACCGACGTTCCTACCTTGCCTTCTGTTGGATTGCTTTCCATGGTTCCTGGATCACTCCCACACCTCAAAAACGGGGTCTTTCGACATTTTCTGACTGCAGCTAGAACGGTAATTCCACGTCATTGGAAGTCTAGTACTGTGCCTTCTTTGAAGGAATGGATAACGGAGCTGAATGGGATTATGAGGATGGAGGAGCTGATGTCTGCTGATCGTGGTAAATCCGAGATTTTTGTTCGAACTTGGTCAGTGTGATCCGGATTCCAGGGTGGTACTGATCTACCTCTTTGGTTGGATGACCTCTTTTGAAAGCTAATTTCGCCAAATACTGTGTGCTTTAGTCCGTTTGAGTTTCCCTTTGTCGTCTTGTTTTTATGTAACTTTGTGTTAAAATCTGCACTTAACCGTCATTGCTATTTGTTTTGGGACTGGTTTCCCTAAATATTGCACTAATTCTGCTATGGTTATGGTACTGTTACTTACCATTAGATTTTATTATTTACTTCCTATTACTTCACTGTTTGGGAGGCTACCTCCTACCATTGTTCATATATCTCTGTAACAATTTCTACAGTTTGACTTTATTTTATTGCACTGCGTGCAAACTTTTGCAATTTTGTTAAAATGTTTTATCTGCTCTGTTTAATTTCTAATAAAAATTTTGATAACGAAAAAAATATATATTGTATTACGATCTGTAGCCTTTGGGGGGAATATATTAACCTTTCTACAACAGTTTACTAGCGTAGAAAATGGGCGGGGCTTAGCAGAAATGGCCAACAATTTTACTATCATTTACGCCAGTAACTGATGTAAATTATAGCAGAAATCTATATGTATAGTGCGGCCCAGATTTATCTCTGAGGGGCGTAACAAGGCAAAGGTCCGTGCCAGACCCATACCTCCTCCCAATCAGACTGTTTGCCCCCCCCAATCAGACAATAAAATACACTTTAAAAATGTACTTTAAATGTACAGCAGGCCGCAGCACGTAGAAAGTACTGATGACAGGCAGCGTTGATAAAAGATGCGACACATTTAATAAGAGTCGTTCGCCTGTTAATAAATGTGTTGCATCTTACTCCAGCAACCTGTTTAATAGGACTGGTGTATGAAACGCTAGTATTAAAGGGGTTTTCCACGTTTTGACAATTAATGACCTATCCACTGGATAGGTCATCAGTATATGATCAGTGCGTGCCCGACACTCGGACCTCGCACCGATCCGCCACTCCAGCTATCTCCGGGCACCGAACAACACTGCCGGAAGCAGATGGCTCAGGTCAAAGAATAAAGGCCGAGCTGCAATTCTGCCGAACGGCCGCTATGCAGTAGTCGGAGCCATCTGCTTCCGGCAATATTGTCCAGTGCCCGGTGGCAGCTGGACTGGCGTATCGGTGTGGTGTCTGGGTGTAGTAACGATTGTTTGCCCCCATACATTATCAACGATTGCTCTTTGTAACACGATGTATCGTCAATTGGCACTTGTTTTCATGGTCAGTATCGGGCCGTCTAAAAGGACCTTTACTTCCTCAAACACCACACACCAGTCTACAGACACCACCATAACTAGGCATTGCAACCAACCCTCTCCCCTTAGCGGGTAAAGATTAACCATCTAAAAGGTTCATATATACACATAAGGGCTAAAGGTGAAAACACAGAGGTGCTCACCATATATCCAGCATATAACTGTGTCCTCCAAATCTTAGGAGTGCACGGAGCAGGAGTTGTTCTAGATTCCTATTTATATCCCAGACACGTTCATACCATTTTAGACAATGAATCTACATATCGCAAACTTGTGGCGAAACCAAGCACCGCATTTAAAGTATCTTTAAAAAATCTGCTAGAAGAAGGAATTGGATTAGGAGTATTAGCCAAGAAACAGGCAGAATAGAATTCCCTATTATTCCCATATTCCATGGGATGCCCAAAATCCATAACTTTGCACGGTCTTGGGTTATCTGTGACGTAGTTGGCTAGTACCCCTGCAAACAGGCCTGCTGTTACTACTGTCAGGGGCCTGGCCACAAAAGTAAAATAAAGTGGGCAGCCGCCGCTCATCAAGGTTATGATCAATGGAAATTGGTTTGTAGAAAGGAATGGGACCCATGCAGGGGCCAGAAGCAGCGGCCAGCTCTGCAACTTGGTGAGTGACTGTTTTAAAGAAGTAGATTGTTTAATTATTTTTTTTATGTTGCCCCTCTGCTCCCACTTTCCCACCTGTCTCTCTCGCCTTCCCCTCCCCAGACCCTGGTCAAGCGGCGTATTCACTCTGGCCCAACTCCCACATCGGCCACTTTCCGTTCTCTTAGCCTACTCCTCCGTCCGCTCACAGAGTCCCTGGCACATTGCATCCTGCTCCAATCCCACAACTTTCCATTGCCACCTCTCTAAATCCCCTAATAATGGGGGACCCAGATGTATTTCCTCAAATGGAATTCCACTGACTGTATGAGGCCCAGAAATTTCTGATAGCGGCCCTGCCTGCATACCACATATTCCGGCAATCAAGGCAGTGGAATTTCATTTGAGGAAATACACCAGGTATTCCAAATGTCTACAAGAATTTATTTTCATATCAGTGGAGCATCTGCGCTCACATAATTTTTTCTGCCTTGATAGTTTTATTTTATTGCAGATAGAAGATGCCCTGATGGGGTCAAAATTCTCCCTCTCCATGGACAATTTTTCAGCCAATAATCCCTTTTACAAGTGGATTGTGTGGGATAGACGCTACATCAACGATTTTTTTTTGTTTAGGGGTCGTGATGTGGCGTCTGTACCACCATTTATGGAATACAATAAAACCAATACATTTAATTTACAATGTTACAGGCTCGGCATCCATGGATTCTGTTACCTTCTTCGAGATTATGTTACAGGGGAATTTTAATACAGAAAAGGAAACATTTTGTGAACCCTCTTCGGGCACTACCATCCTTAATGCTAGGAGCTGTCACCCAGCTCACATCATCTAGGCAATACCTACAAGGGAATTTATAAGAACTAGGATAGCCTGCTCAAATGACAAGACATTATTATTTCTTGTTTTTTCACAGTCGCATTCCAAGAGTCGTAACTTTTTTTTTATTCCGTCGACATAGCCGTATAAGGGCTTGTTTTTTGTGGGACGAGTTGTATTTTGTAATTGTACCATTTTTAGATGCTTATAATATATTGGTTAACTTTTATTAACTTTATTTTAGGAGAGAATTGAAAATAAGCAGCTATTCCAGCATTGATTTTCATGTTCTAAATTTACACCGTTTAATATGCAGCGTAAATAACATGTTAACTTTATTCTATGGGTCAGCACGATTACGGGGATACCAAATATGTAAAGGTTTTATATGTTTTGCTACGTTTGCACAATAAAAAGCCTTTTAGAAAAAAATTACTTGTTTTTGCATCGCCTCATTCCAAGAGACGTAGTTTTTTTATTTTTCCGGCAATGTGGCCGTATGTGGGCTTGATTTTTGCGGGCCGATGTGTCGTTTTCATTAGTACTATTTTGGAGTACATAGGACTTTTAGATTCTCTTTTATTTTTATTTTTATGGGGGGAATGGGAGAAAAGAGAGAATTTTGGCGTTGTTTCTTTACGTTTTTTTTTGGCGCCGTTCATCCGACGGTTTAATTAATGTGTTTATTTTATTGATCAAGTCGTTATGATCGTGGGAATACCATATATGTGTATGTGTTATTTGTTTTGACACTTTTACTAAATAAAACCCCTTTTTGGCCACTTTTTGGCAGTAATTTTTTTTTTTCACAAACTTTATTTAACTGATTTACATTTATTTTTTTAGTCCCACCAGGGGACTTCACTATGCGATCTGCTGATCACATATATAATGCCAGGGGCGTAACTAGGAAAGACTGGGCCCCATAGCAAACTTTTGACTGGGGCCCCCCCTCCCCTGAGTGTCACACAACCCCCCCCCCCCCCTTGCAGATAGTGCCTTTTTTACAGACCCCCCTTTAGATAACGCCATACAGCCCCCTTTGTAGATATCTACAGAGGGAGCTGTATGGCGTTATCTACAGAGGGGGACTGTATGGCGTTATCTACAGGGGGGACTGTATGGCGTTATCTACAGGGGGCACTGTATGGCATTATCTACAGGGGGACTGTATGGCGTTATCTACAGGGGCGGGCTGTATGCCGTTATCTACAGGGGGCGGGCTGTATGGTGTTCCCTGCAAGGGATGGCGCTGTATGGCGTTCCCTGCAGGGGGGCTGTATGGCGTTCCCTGCAGGGGGGCTGTATGGCGTTCCCTGCAAGGGGGGGGCTGTGTGGCGTTCCCTGCAGGGGGGGGCTGTGTGGCGTTATCTACAGGGGGGGCTGTATGGTGTTATCTACAGGGGGACTGTATGGCGTTATCTACAGGGGGGACTGTATGGCGTTCTCTACAGAGGGGGCTGTATGGCGCTAACGCCATACAGCCCCCACTGTAGAGAACGCCATACAGCCCCCACTGTAGAGAACGCCATACCGCCCCCCCTGTAGGGAATGCCATACAGCCTCCTCTGTAGGGAACACCATAGAGCCCCCCCTGTAGGGAACGCGATACAGCCCCCCCCCTGTAGGGAACGGCATACAGCCCCCCCTGTAGGGAACGCTATACAGCCCCCCCCTGTAGGGAACGCCATACAGCCCCCCCTGTAGGGATTGCCATACAGCCCCCCCTGCAGGGAACGCCATACAGCATCCCCCCGCAGGGAACGCCATATAGCCCCCCCGCAAGGAACGCCATACAGCCCCCCCAAAAAAATGCGACCTATAGTGTGTCCTACAAATAACATGCATCCCCTATCCAGAGGACAGGGGATACGTGTGTGATCGCTGGCAGCGATAGGGAGAACAGGGGACTGAAAGTCCCCTGAAGTTCTCCATCACTCACCTCGGACTTCCGGCATCTGTGTCGGCAGCTCAATAAAAATGAAAGGAGCACTGGTCACGCATGCGCACAAGCTTGACCGGCGCTCCATTCATTTCTACGGAGCTGCCGACACAGACCCCGGAAGTCCGAGGTTTGTGATGGAGAACTTCAGGGGACTTTCAGTCCCCGGTTCTCCCTATCAATGCCAGCGATCATACATGTATCCCCTATCCTGTGAATAGGGGATACATGTCTTTTTCTTTAATGGCAGAGCGGGGAGATACCTCCCTGCTCTGCCGTAGTGTTCAGTGGTGTCCCGCTGTAGTAGCCATAGCGGCTGCTAGCGGAGCGACACGGGCCCCCTCATGCCGCGGGCCCCGTAGCAGCTGCTACGGCTGCTACGGCGGTAGTTACGCCACTGTATAATGCTTTGGTATACATTATTGCCCGTCAGTGTAAAACTGACAGGCAATCTATTAGGCCATGCCTCCTAACAGGCATTTGCTGGCGTGCTTCGATTCCGGCAGTTGCGGCAGGAGCCAGGCTGTGTAGAACAGCCGTGCTCCTGCCGCTGATCGCGTGGGTACACTGTCAGTACCTGCGCCATCACAGGACAGATATATTTGTCCTCCTGCGCGAACTAGAAGCTGCAGAGGACGGATATATCTGTCCTTCGGCGTTAAGCGGTTAAGAAGGGCATCAAAACAAAGGACACAAGAATCCATCTTGTTTAATAATAAATACTGAAGCACTACCGAATTCATCCAGTCCCTTCGTGTGGGGGCGGCGACCTGTGTTGGTCAATGGGCATAATTCTGCCCCTGTAGATATTTTTAGAGGCACCAAGCAGGGATGCCCCCTTTCCCCCTGTTTAATCTTTGCATAGATCCCTTACTGTGTCACCTTTCCAAAACCTCAACTTTTCAGGGCCTTCTTATACGGGACCTAGAACTAAAAGTAGCTGCTTTTGCGGACGACATCCTGTTGGTAGTTGCGGACCCTAAGCGGACGCTAAACCCCCTTCTTGAGGAACTGCATCGGGTGGGCCGACTATCGGGATACTATTTGAATAGGGAGAAGATGGAGGCACTGTTGTTGCGAAGGCCTTCCAGACCTCTTTGGGCGGCCGCATTTCCATTTAAATGGAACACTCAGGCGACCAATTATTTAGGAGTCCAAATCTCCAGACACCCTGCTAAACTCTACAGACTTAACATAGCACGTTATATAGAGGAATTAGAAAAAACTCTCTCAAATTGGAAACACTTCACCCTTTCATACCTAGGGAAAGCCAATCTACTTAAGATGACGGAGTTTCCTCGTCTTCTATATATTTTCCATACCCTCCCAATATATCTCACCCCTAAAGATGAAAAACGCATTAACTATTTATATAGGACATTTGTGTGGGGGGGAAGGAGATCCCGCATTGCCTACCAGATTCTACAACAACCAAGAGCCAATGGGGCATTAATTTCCCTGACATTAGGCAGTATAACCTGGCGGCCTTGTTCTGTTATGTTTTGGACTGGCTTGGCAACACCTCGCATTATACTTCGTATACTCTGGACTCCAGATTATTTTCTGGATGGGCTTTGTCGGATCTCCTGCACCTCCCATATGAGGGATTATCTGTAGAGACTAGAGCTAACCCGCTACTTTTTGCCACTTGGAAAGCCTGGCAGACGATACGTCGCCATCACCAGCTTTCTCCTTTATTATCTCTCCACTTGCCACTAATCTGTAATAATCATTTTCAGGATGGTAATCCACGGGCAATTTTCCACAGGTGGCACACGTTGGGAATCACCTCCCTAAAACAACTGGTACATAAGGACGAACATCGGGCTCTTACACATTCAGAACTCCGTACTACATATTCAGAGTTACCCGTTGATCACTTCAGTTTTCTTCAAGTAGACAGTTATATAAAAAAGGTTTTACTGCAGTTGTCAGACCTGGAATGGAATCCTTATTATCTCCTAAAATTCTCCAGTCCCAACTCCCCGAAGGGCCAAATAACTAGAATCTACCAATTCCTTCATGTTCCCCTTGATTACTCACAATCCCGGACTCCTCTAACTAAATGGCTGGGTGACGATCAGACTCTGACTCCTACCACGATACTGGCGGCTCTAGAGCAGGCACATAAACTTCTTCCCTCTGCCCGCTTTCTGGAAATGCGACTTAAGCTTGCCCTTAGGTCGTATTTGACTCCAAGTGTGGGGTATAAGATTGGTATCTACACATCGTCGTGTTGTTTCAAATTTCAAGCACCCGCAGCCAATCTCTACCATTGTCTGTGGTCGTGCCCGCACATTCGTACATTTTGGTCTCGCATACGCACATTCACTACTACTCACCTCACCAATTTTGCCCCTGATACGATACTGTGGGCGGTGTCTGGGTACGTGGACCCTGAAGTTCACGGGTGTTCCCCCGGGGCACACAAATTGTTGCATTATGTGGCGGCGGCGGGAACAAAAGCCATATTACAGACCTGGCTTGCTAATCAGCCCCCACCTTTCAAATTATTCTTGGACAAATTATCCTATCTATTGAAAATGGACTGGGGGGAGACCTCTTTCCATAAGGAATTACAGGTCCAACAGTTTTTTGAAACATGGGAAACATTCATTGCATTATTCCCGCAAAACATTAAAATACAAATACGGAAATGCTTTGAATCAACAGTCTGGTTCCACGAACAGGTGCTCCTGGGGAACGCCCCCGTGTAAGATATGGTCAGGATCCTGGTGGTTTTCTGGTGTGGGCGAGAGCCATGCTCCTTCATGTCCTTACTATTTGTCCCCTGTCTCCGTATAAATACGATGGGTTCTGTTGGGGTGGAGGTGTGCGGTGGGCTGGTTCCCACGGACGCCTCCATCCCTGATTTATCTTTTTCTAGTTCACTGGGATGGGGAATTGTTTACAACTTACAGAAAATGTGAATGTTTCATCTGCATAGTGTCCTTTATGAGCACAGCAAGATAAAAAATTGAAAGTTATTTTGTTTTACCCCCTTCCCCCCCCCACTTTATTTATCCTGCTCGGTCAGTTACGTCAATTTCTTGATGATGTGTAATTTGTGCTACCTCGACATCTAACTGATCCTCTGGACTGTTGATTGTATTACATTGTTCCCCCTCCCTTCTTTCCTTCTGTTTTCCCCACAGACGGAATTGTTTGGAAAAATGTTCAATAAAAAGAAGTTATAAAAAAAAAAAAAATACTGAAGCACGAGAGATCAATTACCAGTTTCTTCAACGGCATAGAGCCAAAAGTTTGGAGAAATATCAAAAAATTATTCCGAAAAACGATCCCATGTTAAATCCAGATCCAGTCCTGACATGATTTGTGGGTAAAGGCTGCCCTTGGGTCACCTAGAGGATGAGATCTCTTAGTTACATGTTGTCACCAAGTCTTTTCTACAGTGTCACTAACAACAAAACTTGACTTTCCCTATGAAGGGTTTGCGTTGTGGCAGGGTTGAAGCGGATCAAAGGCGACCCATGTCTTTTACCCTTCTTGGTTTGTTGGGCGCATCGCTGGGGGCTGTTTGTAATTCGCCTTATGAGGTAGAGTTGTTTCGTTTGGCTTTTTCTCTACCGTTTTTCGGAGCACTCCGGATTGCGACAGGAGAATGCGGATCTGTATGAGGATAGACTCGAGTTGTTTTTGCGGCGGTCCAAGACTGATCAGGTGGGACGGGGTAAGCGGATAGTGTTGTTCGCCCTCCCGGGGTCAGCGAAGTGTACGGTCGCTTGTATGGTTGCTTTCAAGCCACGGGGCGGGGTGCCTGAGTTGCCGTTGCTCCTTCATGAGAATGGCTCGTTTTTGTCCAGGTATCAATTTGGTGCAGTATTTAAAAAAAGTGCTTGGCTGAGGTCGGAGTGGGGTATGGGTCTTACTCGTCTCACTCGTTTAGGATCGGCGCTGCTACTGAAGCAGGGCGTTGGGGGTTGGATGAGGAGGGTGTGCGTCGTATTGGCCGTTGGGAGTCTAATAGGTTTAGGACTTACGTGCACCCTCATTTGTTGTGAGTTTGTAACTTTTGCTTTGATTGGTTGACATGTGCGGTGCTTGTTCTTCCTTTTCAGATCATCGCCCTTGCCTAGTATGGCTTTTAGGACACTCTTTTGTGCACTGGGGGGCACTGCGGGCGGACATTCGCCCAGATGGCCGTCAGCTTCGCATTCCGCGGCACGATGCAGTTTTGCATTGCCTGGGATTCCGAGGTATGTTATGAAGCCGGGTACTGACCGAGTTTCAAACATACTCTCAGTTAGATAGGGTTCCAGAGATTCTGGTTTTACATGGGGGGGGGGGGAATGATCTGGGGGTGCGCCCTTTTCGTGAGTTAGTTCGGGATATTAAACACAATTTGTTGTGTTTATGGGCATCTTATCCACGCTTAGTTATTGTGTGGTCGGACATAGTTCCGAGGAAGTTTTGGCGCTTGACAAGATCAGTCGACAGGGTTAACAAAGCCCGCATTAAAGTAAACCGGGCGGTGTCACGTTTCGTTGCCAAGAACGGGGGCATTTGTGTTCGACACAGGGACTTGGAGTCAGGAGTCGGAAATTATTGGAAGAGTGATGGGGTACATTTGACCGAGGTTGGAATTGATTTGTGGAGCCTGGCCTTAGCAAAAGTAATTGAGAGGGTGGTGGTGGTTTGGAGGGACTCACAGGCTTAAGGTGGTCAAGGCCTGTTTCGCTGTGGCGGGGGGAGTCCTTGAGGTTGGTCAGTACAAAATGGTGGGAGGGGGTCGCATCGGGGGTATGCGTCCCCCAAAAAGGTATATAATTTGAAGACTTCATAGGGTGTTATCCCTTTGAAGTGGTCTTCTGGTGGTTGGAGCCATCTGCAGAGGTGAGCGGTGCCTCCGAGCTGGTTTACGGCTGGAGGTAAATAGTTGGTGGTGGTTTGCAGATGGCTAACTTAAAGGAAAACTGTAAAAATGGCTTCAAGGACTTCCCCTGCTCCGTTTAGTGTTAAAAATGTTGATTGTTATTTATGATTCTGACCCATGTTGGGTCATGTGAATTATAGGAGGAATTTTCTGGTCGAATTCCTAAAGGAGTTATCCGAATGTTTCGGATTAAATTGCATTTCAAAATAATGTAAATTAATAAACGGCTGCTGTGACCATTTCACATGCAACCTCGGTTGTCACGTGTCTTTATTGGGTGGTGGGCGAAAAAGGGGAATAAAAGGTTAAATAGCACATGACTCTACTTAGGCCAGTCATGTAATTTATGCCATTAAATGCAAACAATGTGATCGTGTATATGTACGGATGTAGCCATCTTTATCTTGACTCGGATAACTTGCTGCAGCGTGATATCACAAAACAAAATTTATTAAAAAGTCATTGAAAAAACACTGCCACTGTGTATTTAATGCGTTGAAAGTCAAGATAAAGCCGGCTACATCTGTAGGGCGCATGATTAGAAAGTTCAAAACGCGCATTGTAGAACACATTTCAGATACAAAAACAAAAAAGACACTAATGCATCTCTGGTGCAGAAAAACACTTCTTAGAAACACATAAATGGTAATTTTTAAAGCTTATGGGGGAAATATATTAACCTTTCAATGCCAGTTTTCTAAAAGGGGGCTTCCCAAAAGGGGGCGGGGTGACAGCAGCTCAACAAATTTATAATAATTTACACCTGGCGTAAACTATAGTGGAAATCTACGCCTGCTAATAATTGGCAAAAATGTCACTATGTGGAGCGTAGCAAGGTAGAGGCCCATGCCAGGCTCCTCTCCGTCCCCTCTATCGGGCAATTAAATAAAAAATGAATGTTCACCTCACCACTCCTCTTCTAGTCCCCTCATGTTCTCTCTGCAGCCTGCGGCTCATACAATGCACTGATAACTTTGAGTGCTGTGTCGCATATAAAGGACCTGACGCTGCTCGGTGTCAGCGCATTGTATGGGGAGCAGGGAGCCCTAGGGGATCAAGGAGGAAGAAGAGAAGCGGAGAAAAGATTATTCTTATTTTTTATTTGACATTATGTCAGATGGGTAGGGGGAATGGATGGAGCATGGCCGCGGTCGCTGCATAACGATTGTGGCGCACGAACGGCCGAAAGATGTGACACATTTAATAAATGTGTTGCATCTTACTCCAACTTTCTTTATATTAAGACTGGCATATGAATGCCATCTTAATAAATTCCCCCCAATGTTTTTATGGCCTTGAACAAGTGTAGAAACCAAAGACGGGTAGATATTGGAGAAGACACTTCCTGAACAGGGAGGCGTTCTGCGATCTGCAGCTTCATACAAGATTCCCGAAGGGTCTTAATTGGAGGAATGATCTGTTATATGTTTACTTAAGTGGAATAACACTTAATACACAATGTATACATCAAGGACATAGCAGAACAGTAATTTTCCTCTCATAATATGCAGTTTGATGACTTTTATGGCGATTTGTTTTTTAAATATTGCATATTTAAATATGGTGCTGAACTCCTGTTAAATAAAGATTCAGCTTCTCCCCTACTTGAGTAGCTGTGCAGCACCTGCACGAACTTGAGAATTTGCCTCTCTGGTCATGTGATCACAGGTCCTGCACACATAACACAACAGCACTACACAAACTATTTATGCAGTTTGTTCACTAGATGGCAGCAAAGGACTTTAATACTATGCACATACATGTTTACATAGGCGGCATACATGTTTACATAGGCGGTGCGCATGGTGCTAAACTTGTAAATAAACAAAAAATATATATACAGATTTGCAATGAAGCAAAAAGAGTGCCTTTATTTCCAGTCAAGCTATAAGAATATGTAATGTATATGTAAATAAAATATAACTTTTAATGGTTAGGATTAAATAGAACAGAGACAAGAATCAAAATCTAAAATTTAGCCAGAGTTCACTGACAAATGGATTTGTATCGATCAGATACAGACAGTGTGTAATATAGACTGTTTGCCTTTGTGTCTCCTACGGCGTCTGCAGAACACCGGGTGACACAGTTGAGTGGCGTATGTATCTTAGTCAGTGGAGACTCTGAAGTTAAAAATATTGTGGAGGCCCCCCCGACATGTTTCGCTGCATACTCAGCGTCTTCAGGGGTTCAAATGGGGCATCTAACGGCGCGTGACAGGTCCGTCCCTCTTAAGCCCTCGGGCCGCCATGACAGTGGGCGTGGCCAATAAAGGGCCAATTAGAGAGGTCAACACAGTCTGGCCGTAATATGTATGACTGACAACCAAGTCAGCCATACAGGGGTTAGAAAAGAATGCACCAATCACACAGCGGCTGGCGCGCCTGCGTGGTTTATGTTAAGGTGCGATGTAAGAGAAATTAGACTAAGTGTGGGGAAACGCGAGTGTGCATGTCACCACACTTAGAAATTAGAGAGGTAAACACTGATTCCCAGCGGAACATTTAACAACAGGTAAACGAGAGGGTACATTCCCTATGCGTCTAGGGGATATATAAGAGGGACCATATAAAAGGTGAGAATAGTTAAAGGTGGAAATGTGAAAGATTAAAGTATTGGAACTGTAAACGCTGTCACCGTTGTGTAAGGGTTCCGTTATTTTGACGGAATAAATACCATAGTCGACTGCGCTATTCATTCTGTCAAAACGATGGAACCCTCACACAACGGTGATAAACGGAAAGGTTCAACGGAACCCATGAACCGAGTCCTGACGCAGATGTGAATGAAGCCTTAGATGAGGAAATGGACGCCTCTGTGTGACTGGTTGGGTTTGTTGATTCAGTAGAATTAAATGTATTATTTGCTTTTCACACTTTGTAGTTTTTTTTGTCTGTTTTTTTTTTTTTTGCAAAATTATAAATTAAAACTTTGAAAAATGAAAAAAAAAAAAATGGCAAGGAACCAGTTACCAATTTTCAGATTACTATTCAGATCGCTAAAATTCTAATGCCAATTTAATAAAATGTGGTGAAAATCCACATGTGAACATACTCTAATTGAAGCTGAAGGATCTCCAGCTCGTCTTGGTGGCCGTACAACTTAATTTTCCTTTTTGTACACAATCCCCCCCCTCTCCTAGTACTATGTTGTAAAGCTTAGACGCTGTTTTCTTATTTTCTCCTGTATGTATTCTGTTATATTAGAAAATGTGAGCATTGTGTATTTTTTATATGGTTCCCATTAGTGGAATGAAGGGAAAACTTTTCCATAAGGGAGAGATATGGGAAGGTTTTTCCTGCTTTTCTCTGATGGGATCAGATACTAGAGCGATCACACTGATCTGACAATACAAGCATGTGATACAGCTTGGAAGGAAGAACATCAGTATAGTGTAAAGGGTTTTTTGTTTTTTTAATGTTTTGTGGCCATATAAACCCATTCAAATGTTCCTGGAAAATTCCTTGAAATATGTAGTAAATTTCATGTAGTGTTAAGTACACTGTATTATTAGGGGGCTGTACTACAGCAGTATTGTATTGTATGGTGCTAGTACTATCTGACACTTATTTTGGGTTCAATAACCTTCACTAAGGGGATTAGTAATACTTTGTTACATAAATAAAGACAACACTGCGTGACATCGGGTTGAACGGCTACAGTAGTCCTTTATTAAATAACCTTTACAAAATTAGAAATGCAATAACATCACATTTCAACCATTTTAAAGTGCATTAAACAGAATTACAATTTATCACGGCGCGATGCAGTCATTGTGAGGGTGCCATGTATAATTCAACCAGCCCAACCTCTTACCCTCACCTGCAAACACTGCCTTGAGGCCACCTGAACATCATGGGTCGGACACTTCTCAAATTCTGCTATTTAGACAGGCCTATAACATTCCCTAATCTGACGCCTTTCCATGGCCCTCCTTTTAGATTAGTCATCAGAATAAGATTCCCTCACACTCCTTCGCTTCATGTCCGTAATACACGGATACTGGCTGGTGACCGGCTCATGCAGCTTTATGTTACCACCGCATGTGTATAAAAATGGCCGGACCATTGTACAGAACAAACACTGTTACACTTTTTGTCTCCCTTATTTCCTCATAGATTGTAAGCTCTTGCGAGCAGGGTCCTCACTCCCCAGGTTTGAATAGTAAATGAACTTTATCACTATGTAATGTCTGATTTTGTTTGTTTCATGTTCCCTCTAAATTGTAAAGTGCTGCGTAATATGTTGGCGCTATATAAATAAAGATTATTATTATTATGTCCTCTGAGCTCACCACAGAGGACCCAAGTCCACAATTCTCCGCATGTCTTTCATCTTTATTCCCGATCATCCTCAGATGACCACATCTCTCCCGCCATGAAACCTCAAGTTTCTCAAGTGAGTTCCTCCACAAAGAGAGTGCCTTTTCCAAACCTTCTTGGATAACCAACATTCACAGGTCAATGCTTATAACGTTCAAGTCAGTGGCGGATTATCATTAGGGCAGTTCGGGTAGCCACCTGGGGCCCAAGGCTCCCAGGGGGGCCCGTGGCTGGCCGAACCGCACATGATCGCACGGCCCCCCTCATGCCCGGTAAGGTGTTGCTAGCACCGGAGGGGGCCCCGGTGCTAGCGGCAGCCACATTCACACATCAATGAAAAGTTACTATAGTAACTGGGGCTTATGTAATAAACTACACGCGCCCCTGTTACTATAGTAACTGACAGTACTTACCCCGGACATCGGAGGCTCTGACGTCACAGCGCTGTGCGCAGCACATAACGTCGCAACACTTGATGGAGTGAGGACCTGCGGCCGAAGAGGAGGTGAGTTTAATTCTAGTGTCTTGCTGAAGCTGATGGGTTGGGGTCCGACACCCGGGACCCCCGCCAATCAGCTGTTTTGAAGGGGTTGCAGCCGCTCGTACGAGAGCTGTGTGTGGCACTATCTATGGGGGTGTGTAATATCTACAAAGGCTGTGTGTGGCACTATGTATAGGGGGCTGTGTGTGGCACTATGTACAGGGGGCTGTGTATGTGGTGTTTTACAGTGTGTGGTATTATTATATTCAGGCCCGCAGTGTTTGGTGATATTATATTTAGGGGTACAGTATGTGGCACAATGATAACTTTATTTTCATTTACAGGTGTGGAAATGTTGGAAAAGTGAGGAGTCAAAGACATCTGAGTGGCAAAATATGCAGAAATGGGTCATGGCCAGGTGAAGTCGTCATGTGCTCTGGACCGGATGGAGAAGAAAAGAGGAAAAAAATTACTAGAATCTGAGATGTCGTCACCTGTGAGTCACGAGATTTATAAAGAATCTGTCACCTCTCCTGACATGTTTATTATAGGAAATTCTTGTATTTCACAAAAAGTCTTTCTGCAGTCCAGGACTGATAGACAATTCCCCTTGTCAGGGGGATGTGTCCCTGCACAGATCGAACTTAGAGAACCATTGTGCCCCCTGAACCTGATTGAAGAGATCAGGAATCAAAGGAAGGGGATATTGTTTCCTTACAGTGATCTTATTTAAATTTCGGTAATCGATGCACGGCCTAAGACCACCATCCTTCTTCCCCACGAAGAAGAAGCCAGCACCTACCGGAGCAGTTGAGGGGCGAATGTAACCCTTGGCCAGGCTTTCCTGGATATATTCTCTCATGGCTTGACGTTCAGGACAAGAGAGATTAAATATCCTACCTTTAGGGAGCTTAGCTCCTGGTACCAAATCGATTGCACAATCGTACTCTCTATGAGGAGGTAACTCTTCGGAGGCCCTTTTAGAAAAGACATCAGTGAAGTCCTGAACAAACTCAAATAGAGTGTTCACCTCCTCAACGAGAGAAACCAAATTAATAGAAAAACATGACGTCATGCAGTCATTACCCCATTTAGTAAGATCACCAGTATTCCAGTTAAAAGTGGGATTATGCGTCTGCAACCAAGGAAGGCCTAAAATAAAAATCGGACGATAACCCCTGCATCACTAACACAGAACACTGCTCCAAATGAATGGAGCCAACAATGAGTTCAAAAACAGGGGTATGCTGCATAAAATAACCATTAGCAAGCGGAGTGGAATCAATACCCACTACCGGGACAGGTTTAGGCGAAGCAATTAATGGCATATCTAGAGACCTAGCAAATTCCACAGACATAATATTATTAGCAGACCCTGAATCCACAAAGGCACTGCCGGTGGCAGACCTTCCATCAAAAGAGACCTGAAAGGGAAGCAAGATTTTATTAGGCTTCATGTTTGCGGGAAATACCTGTGCGCCCAAGCGACCTTCGCGATGGTCACTTAGGCGCGGAAGTTTTCCGGCTGCTTATTCTTGCGCCTGGGACAGGAGTTCAATAGATGCTTGTCATCCCCACAGTACAAGCAGAGACCATTCTTCCTGCGGAATTCTCTACGTTGTTGGGAAGACACGGAGGCCCCGAGTTGCATCTGTTCATCCGAGTTCTCCGTGGAAGAACGAAGCAACGGAACCTCTGGAGCCATCATAGGGGAGCCAGTGGTGAAGGCACCAGAACGTTCAAGTCGTCATTCCCTGAGACATCAGTCAAGACGTACTGCTAAAGCCATAGCCTGATCTAGAGAGTCTGAAGTGGAATAGCTAACTAACAGGTCTTTCAGGGCGTTCGACAGACCAATCTAAACTAGCACCTCAAGGCAGGGTCATTCCACCGAGAAGCTACACACCACTTCCTAAAGTCAGAACAGTACTCCTCAACAGGTCTCTTACCCTAACGTAAGGTCACCAGCTGACTCTCGGCAAAGGCAGACTTGTCAGTCTCGTCTTAGATAAGCCTGAGAGCAGAAAAAAAAGGTCAACAGAAGAAAGTTCAGGGGCGTCAGGAGCCAAGGAGAAGGCCCATTCCTGGGGGCCGTCCTTGAGACGGGACCTAATTCTACCCACTCGCTGGCTCTCAGAACCTGAGGAGTGGGGTCTTAATTGGAAATAAAGCCTACAACTCTCCCGAAAAGAGAAAAAAGTCTTCCGGTCCCCTGAGAACCGGTCAGGCAACTAGAGGTGGGGTTCAAGAGGTGAGGTGAAGGGCACTACCTGGGTAGCATCACGCTGGTTGAACCTCTGAGCCAGGTCTTGGACCTGTAGGGAGAGACCCTGCATTTGCTGAGCTAGGGCCTCAAGGGGGTCCATAGTAGTCAGGGACCAGGGTAAGAAAAGGTATAGGGCCTGTGATTATGTAATGAAACGGGGTAGGGTGACGGACAGGTGAGACCTAATCTACCCGCAACTTAGTCCCTGCCTACTTGCACGGCCCGTCCTAAATGACGGCGTACAACTTGGCGACGGTCCCTACGCTCAATAAGAGCAAGCCAGACAAGACAAGGGCACACTGAAGAAAAAGGGGGAGGTAGGGGCACTGCCTGTTGCCCACGGAAACACCGTGAGCAACAGGCAGTGGTGAACGACCTGAGACAAACCAGGAGAGTACGAAGTAGCAAATCAGAGCAGGAGAATAGTCAGTCAAGCCAGGGTTAATAACAGCGGTCAATAAGGTAAATAGCAAGAATCGCAGAGCCAGGAAACCAGACAATCACAGGCAAGGAAAATGCTGCAAGTGAGGGTAAAAATAGACCAAGGGCGGGAGCTAGTACCGTCAGGCCATTCTGTGATAGGTTCTCCCTCTACTCAGCCTGCCAGCCTGAGTGGTAACAGATCGCATCACTCTAGCAGACCTTGGAGCTGATGAAGGCTGATTAACCCCGGGCGTTAACACAGAACCTATGTCTGGCAAACCCTTTACACATAGTCTTAGGGTTCACACGCAAAGTCAAAAATGGCTGAAAATTACAGAGCTGTTTTCAGAGAACACAGCCTTTGATTTACAGCCGTTTTTGAAGTTGAAGACGTTTTTTGAGGTGTTTAGTTCTAGATGTTTTTGGAGCTGATTTTCCATTGACACAATGATTAGTGGGGGAGATACGGGGTCTGGCTTAGGCCTTTTGATACACACTCAATGTAAAATTGTACACTAGCTCGGAGCTGGCGTTGATTTCTGCTTTACATTACGCCCGTTACTGGCGTAAATGATAGTAAAATTGTCGCCCCTTTCCGCAAAGCAAAACACACGGACCAAAACTTTCCCGCAAATTGCGACTTTTGGGACTTTTCTATGCCAGATAAGCGGCTTAGCAAGGTTAATAAATTCTCCACTAAGGCTACAGACAGTAATACAATATTTTAATGCAAGGATGTATACACTCAGTGTCTGACTGAGGTACCTTGGACCCACCAAAGGAAATAATTCTTGGGGGTCTACACTTCAACTATATAGAAATAATGTGAACACTCTTAATTGTGTACTAAAAACGTGTGTAGTAAAACTAAGACCAATATTCCCACCATATAGTGACAGATATCAGTCCTACACAGGCATTCTGCAGACCATATACACTACTGTTGAAAAGTTTAGGGTCACTTAGAAATTTCCTTATTTTTGAAAGAATAGCACAGTTTTTTTCAATGAAGATAACATTAAATTAATCAGAAATACACTCTATACATTGTTAATGTGGTAAATGACTATTCTAGCTGCAAACGTCTGGTTTTTAATGCAATATCTACATAGGTGTATAGAGGCCCATTTCCAGCAACCATCACTCCAGTGTTCTAATGGTACATTGTGTTTGCTAACTGTGTTAAAAGGCCAATGGATGAATAGAAAACACTTGAAAACCCTGGATCAATTATGTTAGCACTGCTGTAAACAGTTTTGCTGTTTAGAGGAGCTATAAAACTGACCTTCCTTTGAGCTTGTTGAGAATCTGGAGCATTACATTTGTGGGTTTGATTAAACTCTCCAAATGGCTAGAAAAAGAGAGCTTTCATGTGAAACTCGACAGTCTATTCTTGTTCTTAGAAATGAAAGCTATTCAATGCGAGAAATTGCCAAGAAACTGAAGATTTCCTACAACGGTGTGTATTACTCCCTTCAGAGGACAGCACAAACTGGCTCTAACCAGAGTAGAAAGAGAAGTGGGAGGCCCCGCTGCACAACTGAGCAACAAGACAAGTACATTAGAGTCTCTAGTTTGAGAAATAGACGCCTCACAGGTCAACAACTGGCAGCTTCATTAAATAGTACCCGCAAAACGCCAGTGTCAATGTCTAAAGTGAAGAGGCGACGCCGGGATGCTGGCCTTCAGGGCAGAGTGGCAAAGAAAAAGCCATATCTGAGACTGGCTAATAAAAGGAAAAGATTAATATGGGCAAAAGCACACAGACATTGGACAGAGGAAGATTGGAAAAAAGTGTTATGGACAGACGAATCGAAGAACATTTGTGAGATGCAGAACAACTGAAAAGATGCTTGAAGAGTGCCTGACGCCATCTGTCAAGCATGGTGGAGGTAATGTGATGGTCTGGGGTTGCTTTGGTGCTGGTAAAGTGGGAGATTTTTACAAGGTAAAAGGGATTTTGAATAAGGAAGGCTATTACTCCATTTTGCAACGCCATGCCATACCCTGTGGACAGCGCTTGATTGGAGCCAATTTCATTCTACAACAGGACAATGACCCAAAGCACACCTCCAAATTATGCAAGAACTATTTAGGGAAGAAGCAGGCAGCTGGTATTCTATCTGTAATGGAGTGGCCAGCGCAGTCACCATATCTCAACCCCATAGAGCTGTTGTGGGAGCAGCTTGACCATATGTTACTCAAGCCAATCCAACTTGTGGGAGGGGCTTCTGGAAGCATGGGGTGAAATTTCTCCCGATTACATCAGCAAATTAACAGCTAGAATGCCAAAGGTCTGCAATGCTGTAATTGCTGCAAATGGAGCATTCTTTGACTAAAGCAAAGTTTGAAGGAGAAAATTATTATTTCAAATAAAAATCATTATTTCTAACCTTGTCAATGTCTTGACTATATTTTTTAGTCATTTTGCAACTCATTTGAAAAATATAAGTGTGAGTTTTCATGGAAAACACAAAATTGTCTGGGTGACCCCAAACTTTTGAACGGTAGCGTAAGTGAATACAGTGCAGTGAAATTCAGTGACTCACAGGTGACATCTTCTCAGATTGGAGTCGTTCATGTTCTCTTTTCTTCTTCTTCATCCGGCCCAGAACTCCATGTTGACTTCCAGTCTTCTTCATCTCCAATGCCCAAGCGCGAACCACAAGATACGTCATGAAAGTGTTGATGTAACCTGTATACCACGTTCACGTGACCCAATGTGCCACGTCACAGCGTATTAAAATCATGGAAGCGTTCAGTCTACATGACTACCGCCCGTCACGGTGTGCATACTTTAGATCAAAATTTTGACATATAACTAACTCTAAACCTCATAAGCTAATTTTCTTTAGCTATTATAATAGGATGTACAATTCTATATTAAAATATTATCATATTAGTCATGTGTCCTAGTATACCCACATTCCGCGATGCGTCGGATGGGTGAAACATAAAATAGTTTTCCATGAGTTTTGGACTGTGATGTGCTGCTGATCTCTCCTTTTGGGGGTAATATACAGGGAATATGGGGGTTATATAAGGGACTCCCATCATCCTTGTATATACCAGCCATCATCCATATATGTAACCACCATTATCCGTGTATTTACCAGCCCACCATTATCTCGGTATAAAATCTCCATCACCCCTGTATATACCATTAGGGCGGGCACTGTCAGCTTGCTGTGGCGTGTTGGCATTGTGGCTAAACAAGAAGTAAATGGGGTGGGCATTGATGACACCGTGGACCAATAGGATGCCTGAAACGCCGGTATATGGGAGAAGTCCAGCAGAATCTGAAAATATGCCTCCTGATTGCTTAAAGGCTATGTACACCTTTGCACTGTTTTTTTTAAAAAATTGCCTTGTATGTATTTTGCAAAATAAATCACATTTCTAATTGGTCTACCATTTGTCTTCTGTACCTGCAGTGTATTTTAGTTTATGGCCAGCTGCTGTATTCAGTTCTCTCTCTAAGACCCTGTTCACACCTGCGTTGGTGTGTTTCGTTGTTCTGCTCCTTTAGTGGTGCAGAACAAAGGAATAACGGAAGCAACGGGGCAGTGATTTTACCAGAGACAATAGTGCAGGTGTGAAAGAGGCCTTATCCGTCAGTCATCACCCTAATGGCAAACTGAGCAGCTCCTCCTTTGCAGGAGCATTTACTGTGGAATCTGCGCATGTGCATGGTCATAATTACTGCATACCTCCTAACCATCCCGGATACAGCGGGACAGTCCAGGATTCCGGGCGGTGTTACGCTGTCCCAAGCGGCCGGAGGTTTGACTTGATGTCAACTGTATCTGCGTTCCCTGGATGCAGATACTGTTGAATCCAATGCTAATGTAAGGGATCGTCAGCTCCCTGCTTCTGTATTAGTACCACTCGCCGAGGAATTCCCGGGCACAGCGCTACTTTAAGTGCGGAGCCCCTTGTCTCACTATCCATATATCAACATTGACGTCGGAGACTACTCCTAGAGCGGAATCCACTGCCTTTGCATTGCCGATGGTCTGGCCGGGGATTCCGCTCCTATGCGGAACCCCTGATGTCACTGTCCATATATGTACAATTACATCAAGGGCTCCTCCTGGAGTGCAATCCCTGGCCACAGCATGGCCAACTCTCTGGACAGGGATTCTGCTCCTATAGGGAGGGTGGCACCATCTACATGGGCACTGTGTGTGACACTATCTATATGGGCACTGGCGCTTTATATGTAAGCACTGGTACTAGGGGTAGCTAAGGGGGCATTAAACTGTATGGGGGCAGCTATTTGTCATTATACTGTGTGGGGGGTCCTATGGGAACATAATACTGAGTGGGCTGAACCGGGTATGTGTGGGCAGAGATTACTTAGATTAGATACTTGAAAGTTGGTAGGTATGTTTACTGGTGTGTGTTGGGGCAGAGCGAGTGTGTCTACTCCAAATTTGCAGCATAAGGCAATGAGGTTGCTTTACCACATGCCAATGCTGCAATTTTGGGAATTGCTCCCTCTAGTGACCAGCACATGGAAATGTTATAAATTAGAATCTAGTTTATTATATTTCCTGAATTGTGAAAAAATGAAAACAATGTGTAATCATTTATATACGAACTGTTTAACTAAAAAAAATAAATAAATAAATAAATATTCTAGTGACACATTCCCTTTAACACTGGCGTTTCATACACTAGTCCAATTAAACAGTTTGCTGGAGTAAGATGCAACACATTTATTAACAGGAGAACGACTCTTAATAATTGTGTCGCATCTTTTAGCTGCAACGCGGCCTGTCATCAGTACTTTCTACGTGCTGCGGCCTGCTGTACATTTAAAGTACATTTTTTAAATGTATTTTATTGTCTGATTAGGGGGGCATACAGTCTGATTGGGGGGAGGTATGGGTCTGGCACGGACCTTTGCCTTGTTACGCCCCCCAGAGATAAATCTGGGCCGCATTATACATATAGATTTCTGGTATGATTTACAACAGTTACTGGCATAAATTATAGTAAAATTGTTGGCCATTTCTGCGAAGCCACGCTCATTTTTTGCCCCCAAAAATTTCGACATTTGCGCATTTTGTGAATTTTCTATGCTAGTAAACTGTTGTAGAAAGGTTAATATATTCCCCCCAAAGGCTACAGACCGTAATACAATATCTTAATGTAAGGATGTGTACACTTAAGTGTGCTGCAATGCTTGTTATCTCCATTCTATGTCAGTGTGGGAAGTAGATGTCCGGCCTTATGATTTTATGATATGTGATAGATCCAGAATCCCAATCACCAAACCAAAGAATGCAAAATAAAGACACAAAACATTATAATTGGGTGTTAAATGGTCAAAACTTTTATTATATTATATGACCAAACCCAAAATAGCAAACCTCCGACTCACGAAGAGTCACCCTCCAGCACGCAGGAAAGGAAAAACCCCCTGTGGGGGAAACCTCTAGGGAAACCATGGCTGGAGGATTGCCCTTCCTCTGGGCTTAGAAGGTGCCAAAATATAATTTGTAACAGAATTTGTACGTTTTCTCAGATTTTGAAGGAAAGACAATACAATGAACGAACGACATAAAACACATAAATCGGCTGATCTGGTTGGCTAGGCGGATGTCTCTCTTCCTGGGCACCCATTAAAATTAATGGGCGATCCATGGATGAGACGGGTCCTCCAGATGCATCCTTGTAGCACCTGTCTCCGCTCTGGCTAATAGAGGGGGATCTCCTGCTGGAAACCCCCCTCTATTACAGACAACCCGTATGAAGAGGATGGCATCACTGTGATGAAGACGTGGTCTGGGGTGAAGGGTTTCCCTGCTAGAACCTCCAAATTACATCATGTCGGTATTGGTGGGGAAGTCAAGCTCTAAAGCCTATTCCCTAACTCCAACCCTATTCCTAAAACCAAAACTACACCTAACCACTTACCCTCACACTATTCCTAACCCCCTAAACCTAATACCCAACCCCCTAAACCAAAAACCCTAACACTCTAACCCTAATAGCATAACTCAAACCCCTAACCCCTTAACCCGAGCCACCTAACCCCCTAAGTCTAACCCTATGTTTTGTCCTAAGCCTCTAACCCTATTCATAAATTTAACCCCAACCCTATCGCCTAACCTCAACCCCTAACTCCTTAAGCCAATCACCCAAACCCTATTCCCCTAACATTAACCCAAATTTATCCCCCTAACCCCAACCCCTTACACCTTCACTCCAACCCTATCCACTAATACTAACCACCCTAATACAAACCCTAACCGATAGTTAACTCCTTAACTTTCTAACCCTAACCTGCTAACCCTAACCCCGTAACCCTAACTCCAACCCTACCCCCCAACCTTCGTCCTAAAACCATAACCCCCTAAATCTAAGCCCAACCATAACACTCTCACCCTATTCCTAACCCCTAACCTCTAAACTCTAACCCTACCCCCTAATCTCCAAACCCTAACCTCTTAACCCTAGCACCCTAACCCAAAACCCCCTAACCCTTTGACCTCAAACGTATTCCTAACCCCAACCCTAATTTATAACCCTACCCCAACTCCCTATCCAAAACCCTACCCCCTAACCACATACCCTCACCCTATTTCTAAGCCCCAGTACTAACTTAAAAACCCTAACTCTAACTCCTTAACCCTAACCCCAAGCCTAACCCCTCACCTTAACCTTTTCATAACCCCTAGCCCTAACCTTCTACCCTATTCCTAAACCCTAACCCCTTCTCCTCATTACTTACCCCAACCCTATTCCGAACCCCCCAAACCTAATCTCTAAACCCTAGCCCCTAACTCCCTAAATTCAACCACATCCTTTCACCCTAACCCTATTCCTAACCTTCTAATCCTAACCCTAAACGCTAACATCCTAACCCCCTAACCCTATTCCTAACCCATTATGGCGCTGGCTGTGGATTTCGCTCCTGGAGGAGCCCTAACCCCTAACTCCCTAACCCGAATTCCATCCTGAATTCTAATCCAAACTCTAACCCTAAATCACTAACCCTAAACCCCACCCCTAACCACTAGCCTCTAAACGCTAACCCTATTCCTAACCCCCTAAACCTTTGCCCAAACTCTCACCCGCTAACCCAAACCCTAACATCTAACCCTACCCCTAACCCCAACATCTTAACTATAAACCTAACCCTATCCCCTAAGCATAATCCCCTAACCCCAACCCCTTAGCCTTAGCATCCTAACCCATACCCCAACGTCCTAACACTCTAACCCTAACTCCCTTGCCTTTAAACCTATTCCTAACCCCGACCCTAAACTCTAAACCCTATCTGCTAACGCCAACCCTTTTCCTAACCCCCTAACCCAAACCCTACCCCTGTATGCTATTCTTAACCCCAACTCTAACCCCCTCACAAAGCGCTTTACAGCAAGGCCTCTGTCCAGGGACTCCTGGGACTGTCTTGAGGAAGACCTTGACATCCCTGTTCATATATGGAGAGTGACATTAAGGGTATGTTCACACGATAGCAGGCATTTACGGCTGAAATGACAGCCTGTTTTCAGAAGAAAACAGCTGCGTCGTTTCAGCCGTAAATGCTCCTCCTCGTAATATATGAGGCGTCTGTGACGCTCGTATATCTTGAGCTGCTCTTCATTGAGTTCAATGAAGAACGGCTCATATTACGTTGCAAAGAAGTGCCCTGCACTTCTTTGCCGAGGCTTTCAATTTACGCGTCGTCGTTTGACAGCTGTCAAACGACGACGCGTAAATTACAGGTCATCTGCACAATACGTCGGCAAACCCATTCAAATGAATGGGCAGATGTTTGCCGACGTATTGTAGCCCTATTTTCAGACGTAAAACGAGGCATAATACTGAAAATAGGTCGTGTGAACCCAGCCTAAGGGATTTGTAATGCGAGCATCCCCGGCCAGAGCGTAGTCAACACTCTGGCCGGGGATTCCTCTCCAAGAGGGAGCCCCTGATGTCACAGTCCATATATAAACAGTAACATTAGGGGCTTTAATATGCCGGAATCCCTAACCAGAGCGTCAGGAAAAGCCCTAATCCTATCCCTTAACTCTCACTCTAACCATAGCCCCTAACCCCATAACCCAAACTCCAACACCCCAACCCTAACCACACAAACCTCTAAACCCTAACACCTAACCCTATCCCCTAACCCACTAAACCTTACCACTTAACCCTAGCACCCTAACCCCATAATTCTTACCCTAACAAGTACCCTAAATCCTAACCATAACCCTGATCTTCTAACCCTAACCACTAACCCTATTCCTACCCCTAATCCCCAACCCTAACTGCTAACCTCTAACCCTTATCCTAACCCCCTAACCCAAACCCTAACCCCTTTAAAATTGCACCCCAACCCCCTAACACTGTAACCCTAACCTCTAACTCCCTAACCATATTCCTAATCTCCAAACCTAGCCCCTAACCTCTAAATCCTAACACCAACCCTATTCCTAACGCTAACAACTAACCTCTAAACCCTAACCCTATCCCCTAACCCTTTAACACTAGCACCCTAAATCCAACTCCCTAACCCCCACCCCTTAACCCTAACGCCCTACCCATTTAACCTTAACCATATTCCCTACCCTAACCCGCAACCATAGCCCATAACCATGAAACCCTATCCCTTGACCCCAAACCTATTTCTAACCCCAACCCACTACCCTCACCGTATTCCTAACCCTTTTCGAACCTTAACCCCTTATCTCTATACCCTAACCCCAACCCTACACCCTCATTCTAACCCTGTTCCTAGCCCCCTAACCCCAACTGCTAACATTCTAATTTCCTAACCCATTAACTCAAAACCTAACCACAACCCCTAACCCCAATTCTACCCCAACCCCTAAGCCCAAACCTTGCCCTAACCCCCTAACCCTATTTCTAACACTAACCTCTAAACCCTAACACAAACCCTAATCCCCAAAACCTAACCTGTTAACCCTAGCACCCTAACCCCAACCCCTTAACCCTTTTATCTTAACCCTGACTCCAATCCTAACCCCAACTCCCTATCCACAACCCCTAACACACTAACTTCCTAAACCACTAACTTGAAACCTAACCCCAACGTAGGCAACACTCTGGCTGGGGATTACGCTCCTAGAGGATGCCCCTGACGTCCCTGTCCATACATGTACAGTAACGTTAGGGGCTTTAAGATGCTGGAATCCCCAACCAGAGCGTCAGCAATGCTCTGGCCGGGGATTTTGCTCCTGGAAAAGCTCTAATCCTAACCCCTAAAACCCTAACCCTAAATGTAGCCCCTAACCAAGAACTTTACAGCAAGTACTCTGGCCGGGGACTCCTGTTTTGAGAAAGACTTTGGCTTCCCTGTTGATATATGGAGAGTAACGTTAAGGGCTCTGTAATGCGAGAATCCCTTGACAGAGCGTCGGCAACACTCTGGCCGGGGATTCCACTTCTTGAGTGGGCGCCTTAAGTCATTGTCCATAAATGGACAAATAGACAGTGACGGCAGGGGCTATAAGATGCCGGATTCCTCAGCCAGAGCGTCGGCAAAACTATGGCTGGGGATTCTGCTCCTAACCTTAAACCTAGCCCTCTTACCCTAACCTTCTAACTCTAACCCCAACCCTAAACCCCTAGACCTAACACCCTAACCCTATTCCTGACCCTAACCACTAAACTCTAAATCCTAACCCCTAACCCTATCCCCCAATCCTAACCCCTAAACCTAGAACCCAAACCCCTTAACCCTAGCACCCTAAGCCCCTAACCTTAACCCTAACACCCTAACTCAAACCCCCTCACCCTAACCCCAACTCAAACGCTCTATCCCCTAATCGAGAGCTTTACAGCAAGCACTCTGGCGGTGGACTCCTGGCTTGAGAAAGAACTTGACGGCAGTATTCATATATGGAGAGTGGCGTCAAGGGCTTTGTAATGCGAGAATCCCAGGCAATGCTCTGGCTGGGGATTCCGCTCTTGAAAAAGCCCTATCCCCTAAATCCCAACCACCTAACCCTAATGCCTAACACGCTAAACAAGCGCTTTGCAGCAAACGGTCAGGTCGAGGACTCCTCTCTTGAGAAAGACCTTGATGTCACTGTTCATATATATGGAGAGTGACGGTAAGTGCCTTGTAATGTAAGCCCCTGACGTTACTGTCCATATATAAACAGTGATGTTGGGGACTTTAAGATGCCGGAATTGTCAACCAGAGCTTCGGAAATGCTCTGGCTGGGGATTCCGCTTTTGGAAAAGCTGTAACCCTAAACCTAACCCCATACCCTATAACCCCCAAACCTCTACCTTCTAAACCCCTAAATCTCAAACGCCCTAAACCCTTACCCTAACCCCAACCCTCTAACCCCCTAACTCCAACCCTAACCCTTTAACCTCCTAACCCTCGTACTCCCTAATCTTAACCCCAACCCCCTTAACCCCAACTCCCTAAACCCCTAACCCTCTAACCCTAACCAAGATCTTTACAGAAAGCGCTCTCGCTTAACCCCTTCCCGACATCCGCCGTATATATACGGCGCTGCCGGGATGGTGTACCCGCAAAGCGCAGCACAGTTACGCCGCGGTGATGGTGCGGGCTCAGAAGCAGAGCCGGCACCATCACCGTGGGGTGACAGCTGTATTATACAGCTGGCACCCTCCTGTAACTGCCAGGACCAGAGCTATTCTCCAATCCGGCTGATTAACCCCTCAGATGCTGCGCTCAATAGACGCAATCGCTGGGTTGCTGTGGCAATCGGACGCCAGAAAATGGCGTCCGAGTCTGCCTTGTATGGGAGCCGATGAGGACCCGCCTGCGGCGCGTCCTTATAGGCTTGCTGTCAGTGAATAACTGACAGCGCTAATACACTGCACTACGTATGTAGTGCAGTGTATTAGAGTAGCGATCGGGGCATCAGGCCCTTAAGTTCCCTAGTGGGACAAGTCAAAAAAGTCAAAAAAAGTTAATAAAAATGTGGTAAAACAATAAACACACACACTTTTCAAATAAATATAAAGCTAAACTGACTTTTTTCCCACAGTAAGCCTTTTATTATGGGAAAAACCGTAAAAATAAAAAAAACTATACATAATTGGTATTGCCGCGTCCGTAACAACCCAAACTACAAAACTATTATGTTATTTATCCTGCACGGTGAACGGCGTAAAAAAAAATCTTGAAAAACAATGCCAGAATCTTTGTTTTTAGGTCACATCTCCTTCCAAAAAATGCTATAAAAAGTGATCAAAAAGTCACATTTACTCCAAAATAGTGCTAATAAAAAACGACAATCCGTCCCGCAAAAAATAATCCCTGACACCGCTTTGTGCACGCAAAAATAAAAAAGTTATGGGTCTTAGAATATGGCGACACAGAAAACAAATGATTTTATAAAAAAAGTGATTTTATTGTGCAAAAGCTGCAATACATAAAAAAACTATATAAATTTGGTATCGCCGTAATCGTATCGACCCGCAGAATAAAGCGAACATGTAATTTAGGGCGCACTGTGGATGGCGAAAAGAAAACCAATAAAAAATATTCCAGAATTGCTTGTTTTTGGTAATTTCCTTTACCAAAAAATGAAATAAAAAGTGATCAAAAAGTCGTATGTGTTCTAAAATGGTACCAATAAAATCTACAGCCCGTCCCGCAAAAAACAACCGCTCAATCAGCTGAAAAATAAAAAAGTTATGGCACTAGTAATGCGGTGATGAAAAACATCTCAATGCGCAGGCCGGAGGGGAACATTCCTTCAGTTTCAGGGCCCTAGTATTTAGGAACTAGGAAAAGGAAGGGACATAGCACATCCGCTGGAAGCGAGGGTGCCCGTATTATACCAGCGCAAAACTTTCCCAGCAATATTTCCCAAACTACGAAGGAGAAAAAGTCCCCAAAAGGTGCAGAGCGTTACAAAAGGGGGATAAGAAAGAAAACCGTTAATCAGTGTGACACCGGCCTGCGCATAACGGATCGCTTCACAGCGTAACACACATCTATGGATAATAGTATTATTTACCCCATTATTATACCCTCTAATTATGCCCTGATGTTCTCCGCACAGATTACATACACCCCCACATTATAAACTGAAATACCAGCAAAACCCCAAACAGAACTACTACAAAGCAAAATCCATTTTCCTTCTTAGCCCTACAGTGTGCCCAAACAGCAATTTATGGCCACAAGTAAGGCATTACCATACCCGGGAGAACCTGCTTAACAATTTATGGGGTAAGATTCTCTAGGGGCACAACATATTGTGCGGTGAATGGGCATATCAGTGGAAGATTTGCAATTTTCACTTTGCACCATCCACTGCGTATTCATTTATGAAAAACACCTGTGGAGTCTAAATTCTCACTACACCCCTTGATAAATGCCTTTAGGGGTGTAGTTTCTAAAATGGGGTCACTTTTGTTTGGTACATCAGGGGTTTTGCAAATGCAACATGGCGTCCGCAAAACATTCCAGCAAAATCTACGCTCCAAAAGATAAATACCGCTCCTTTTCTTCTGAATGCTCCCATATATGTAAACAGCTGATTATAACCACATATGGGGTGGCACCGTACTCGGGAGAAATTTCTTTACAAATGTTGGGGTGCTTTTTCTTCTCTATTCCGTGTAAAAATGAAAAATGTTGATCTAAAACTACATCTTGTTGGAAAAAATATATATTTCATTTTCATGGCTTAATTCTAACTAATTCAGCAAAAAAACTTTGGTATCAAAATTTTCACTATACCCCTAGATGATTCCTCAGGGGGTGCAGTTTCCCAAATGGAGTCACTTTTGGGGTGTTTCCACTGTACTAGTACTACAGGGGCTCAGCAAATGTGACATGGCGCCCAGAAACCATTCCAAAATCCAAATGGTGCTCCTTCCATTCTGAGCCCTACCGTGTGTCCAAACAGATGTTTATGACCACATGTGGGGTATTACTTTACTCGGGAGAAATTGCTTTACAAATGTTGCGGTGCTTTTTCTCCTTCAGTCCTTGTGGAAATGAAAAAAAATACCTAAACCTACATTTTCTTTGAAAAAATGTAGATTTTCATTTTTACGGCCTACTTCCAATAAGTTCTGTAAAACACCTGTGGGGTCAAACTGCTCACTGTACCCCTAGATAATTTCCTCATGTGGTTGCAAAAAAATCGGCGGGTCAAAATGCTTGCTTTACCCCTAAATAAATTCCTCGAGGGGTGTAGTTTCCCAAATGGGGTCACTTTTGGGGGGTTTCCACTGTATTAGTTCCACAAGACCTGTTCAAAGCTGACATAGTGCCTAAAATATATTGTAATAAAAAGGAGGCCCAAAATCCACAAGGTGCTACTTTTGCTTCTGAGGCCGATGCTTCAGTCCAGTAGCACACTAGAGCCACATGTGGGATATTTCCTAAAACTGCAGAACCTGGGCAATAAATATTGAGTTGCATTTCTCTGGTAAAATCTTCTGTGGTACAAAAAAAATGGATTCAAAATGAATTTCTGGAAAAAAATAATTAACTTTGTAAATTTCACCTCTACTTTGCCTTCTATTACTGCGAAATGTCTAAAGGGTTAAGAAACTTTCTAAATGCTGTTTTGAATACTTTGAGGGGTGCAGTTTTTAAAATGCGATGACTTATTGGAGGTTTCTAATATCTAAGAACCTCAAAGCCACTTCACAACTGAACTGGCCCCAGTAAAAATAGCATTTTGAAATTTTCTTGAAAATGTGAGAAATTGCTACTAAAGTTCTAAGCCTTGTAACGTCCTAGAAAAATAAAATGATGTTTAAAAAACGATGCCAAACTAAAGTAGACATATGGGTGATGTTAATTAGCAACAATTTTGTGTGGTATAACTGCCTGTCTTACAAGCAGATACATTTAAATTGAGAAAAATGCTAATTTTTGCAATTTTTCGCTAAATTTTGGTGTTTTTCACAATTAAATACTGAATGTATCGGGCAAATTTTGCGAGTAACATAAAGTCCAATGTGTCACGAGAAAACAATCTCAGAATCGCTTGGATAGGTAAAAGCATTCCGGAGTTATTACCACATAAAGTGAAACATGCCAGATTTGAAAAATGAGGCTCTGTCAGGAAGGTCAAAAGCGGCCAAAGAGGGAAGGGGTTAAGCACAATATACATATGAGTCTCCAACCATTTGTAAAACAGCTCTTGGAATATTAGGTGAGTAAATAATGCTACTTCTATTATATTTGTCAGATAGTTGGTACGTGAAGAATTTGGACAAAAGGATAGCGAGCTATGGGAAACTTACTAGATAAGACTTTTGATCATAACAACACAAGAGTTGTTATGTTCAAATAAAAGGCCTCCTCCTCCCCTTCAGCCTTACCTCTCCATCTCCAAAATTGGTGTCTTTACCAATCCTTCGTGTTACTTATTATTAAAAGCAGCAAACAGTAAATTTCCCATAGCCTAGGACGTCATCATCCAGGAAACCAGTCAGTCCAGAATTCTTAAAAAAATTGTTTCAAATCCCTGCCTATCAGATATCACATATTACTCTGGACAAATTAGTAGAGACTGGTGGCAAATTTACCAAAAACCAAGTCCCTATGGAGTCACTGGTTTCAAAGACTAAAATAAAATAGGGAAAACCGTCATGTAAAATAAACTCATATGACTTCCTAACAAGCAAACTGAACCAAACAAATCACTTCTGACCAAACATCTCCATTGGAAATTAGATGAATGTAATGGAAATGAAACAGTGATATGATAGAAATCTCACCATACCACCAATGTAACGATAATGATTTGAGGTACATCTAACTTCAACGTAACAGAATAACATATAAAATAATCTAGATAAAATCCTCATGATTATACACAACCAATCAAAACCAAATGAGAGGACAACACTAACTTGAAATGCGTGCAAGTATAAAACAAAATTGAAAACTATACCAAAAAATCCCACATTTTTCACAGAAAACAGGAAAACACAGAATTAATTCACCCAGAAGTGTATATCCCTTTACAATCAAACTTTTTTTTTGTAGCTCTACAGATACAAAATGTATAGATTCTTTAGTAATACACATGATAGCTACATATTGGAATACAAACAAGGTCTGGATATCCTAAATCTACACAATTTATCATCACACAAAAGGTCTCCCAATCTGCTTCAGTTCTGGTTCTTTATCTAAACCCATGGCACCACTACAGGCATTGGCTTTAAGCACAATATACATATGAGTCTCCAACCATTTGTAAAACAGCTCTTGGAATATTAGGTGAGTAAATAATGCTGCTTCTATTATATTTGTCAGATAGTTGGTACGTGAAGAATTTGGACAAAAGGATAGCGAGCTATGGGAAACTTACTAGATAAGACTTTTGAACATAACACAAGAGTTGTTATGTTCAAATAAAGGCCTCCTCCTCCCCTTCAGCCTTGCCTCTCCATCTCCAAAATTGGTGTCTTTTCCAATCCTTCGCGTTACTTATTATTAAAAGCAGCAAACAGTAAAGTTCCCATAGCCTAGGACCTCCTCATCCAGGAAACCAGTCAGTCCAGAATTCTTAAAAAAATAGTTTCAAATCCCTGCCTATCAGATATCAAATACTACTCTGGGACAAATAAGTAGAGACTGGTGGCAAATTTACGAAAACCAAGTCCCTATGGAGTCAAGGCTAAAATAACATAGGGAAAACCATCATGTAAAATAAACTCATATGACTTCCTAACAAGCAAATGGTGCCATACCACGACACCTACATGGAATTTTGAAAAAAAACACGTCTATATTCCCAATACCCAGGGGTGAACCTAGCCTGTCTGCCGCCTGAACTATAAAAAGGCGCCCCCCCCCCACCAAAATCTATCGGAGTTTTCTCATTCCTAGCTTTACACATCGAACACACAATATATACATTTTTTAAATAGGAAAGCATTTGATGTTTATTTGTTAGGCCCTGTTCACATGGAGTATTTTGACGAGTTTTTGGGCGCGGAAACCGCTCCGCAAAACTCGTCAAATACCGGCCGAAAATGCCTCCCGAGAAAGAAGGGACATGCCCTATCTTCGCGCGTTTACGCCTCTGACCTCCCATTGACATCAATGGGAGGAAGAGAAAGGGTATTTCGCGGAGTTTTTTGCCCGTAGCACTCAATGGCGGCGAGCGAAAAACACGGTGAAAATCGCGGCAAACGACGTGCAGGAAGGACAAAATTTGCCTCGAAATCCCAAACAGAATTTTGAGGCAGAATTTTCCTCCTGCAAAACACAGCCTTAAAGTTTGAACACAGCCTTAAAGTGCTGTTTGAAGTATGGAAAATATTTAAAGAATTATTCTTACTGCCAATCAGTGCAGTGCAAATAGTACAGTCTGCCCTGCACTGCCCCATATCTCTCCTCGGCAGCCAGTCTCATTTGCGGCGTCACTCTCTGCAATTACATTCAGGCCAGTCCAGGACGGATCGCGCTTAGCGCTGTTTTGAAGCGGCACGTCCAGGGCTGTTTTCTTTGCTATACCTGCTGTATTGTAGTGGTCTGCCTGTGCTGACTTGATGCCAGTGGTGGATTCATATGATCTTTGGCCCTGGGCTGTACACAAGTTATGGGCCCACATCCCACACGTAAGTCTCACCTACATGTCAAAGTGCATCACATGCCACGCTGCAGACTGTCTCTTAGCCTGATCATCTGCTGCCACACTCACACTTGCCCACAGCCCACACCACAATAATTTAGATAGATTGTAAGCCCAACATTACCAATAATACCCCCGTACTGTTACTGAATAATACCTCCATACTGTTACTGAATAATACCCCCATACTGTTACTGAATAATACCTCCATACTGTTACTGAATAATATCCCCATACTGTTACTGAATAATACCCCCATACTGTTACTGAATAATACCCCCATACTGATACTGAATAATACCCCCATATTGTTACTGAATACCCCCATACTGTTACTGAATAATACCCCCATACTGTTACTGAATAATACCCCCATACTGTTACTGAATAATACCCCCATACGGTTACTGAATAATACCCCCATACTGTTACTGAATAATACCCCCATACTGTTACTGAATAATACCCCCATACTGTTACTGAATAATACCCCCATACTGTTACTGAATAATACCCCCATACTGTTACTGAATAATACCCCCATACTGTTACTGAATAATATCTCCATACTGTTACTGAATAATACCTCCATGTTACTGAATAATACCCCATACTGTTACTGAATAATACCCCCATACTGTTACTGAATAATACCCCCATACTGTTACTGAATAATACCCCCATACTGTTACTGAATAATACCCCATACTGTTACTGAATAATACCTCCATACTGTTACTGAATAATACCCCCATACTCTTACTGAATAATACCCCCATATTGTTACTGAATAATACCCCCATACTGTGACTGAATAATACCTCCATACAGATACTGAATAATACCCCCATACTGTTACTGAATAATACCCCATACTGTTACTGAATAATACCCCCATACTGTTACTGAATAATACCCCCATACTGTTACTGAATAATACCCCCATACTGTTACTGAATAATAACCCCATACTGTTACTGAATAATACCCCCATACTGTTACTGAATAATACCCCCATACTGTTACTGAATAATACCCCCATACTGTTACTGAATAATACCCCATACTGTTACTGAATAATACCCCCATACTGTTACTGAATAATGCCCCCATACTGTTACTGAATAATACCCCCATACTGTTACTGAATAATATCTCCATACTGTTACTGAATAATACCTCCATGTTACTGAATAATACCCCATACTGTTACTGAATAATACCCCCATACTGTTACTGAATAATACCCCCATACTGTTACTGAATAATATCCCATACTGTTACTGAATAATACCCCATACTGTTACTGAATAATACCCCCATACTCTTACTGAATAATACCCCCATATTGTTACTGAATAATACCCCCATACTGTGACTGAATAATACCTCCATACAGATACTGAATAATACCCCCATACTGTTACTGAATAATACCCCATACTGTTACTGAATAATACCCCCATACTGTTACTGAATAATACCCCCATACTGTTACTGAATAATACCCCCATACTGTTACTCAATAATAACCCCATACTGTTACTGAATAATACCCCCATACTGTTACTGAATAATACCCCCATACTGTTACTGAATAATACCCCCATACAGTTACTGAATAATACCCCCATACTGTTACTGAATAATACCCCATACTGTTACTGAATAATACCGCCACACCATAACCACATAGTGACTGAATAATACACCCATACTGTTACTGAATAATACCCCCATACAGTTACTGAATAATACCTCCATACTGTTACTGAATAATACCGCCACACCATAACCACATAGTGACTGAATAATACACCCATACTGTTACTGAATAATACCCCCATACTGTTACTGAATAATACCACCACACCATAACCACATAGTGACTGAATAATACACCCATACTGTTACTGAATAATACCCCCATACTGTTACTGAATAATACCTCCATACGGTTACTGAATAATACCCCCATACTGTTACTGAATAATACTTCCATACGGTTACTGAATAAAACTACCAAACCATGATCACATATTACTACAACATAGTGTCAGAAAAAACCCACCATACTGTTCGTGAATAAATCACACTATATATAGACCAATATTACCACCATATAGTGACCTTATAGAGGTAGATGCCAGTTATACACAAGATATCTGCAGACCATATAAGTGATTACAGTATAGTTATATCGAGTGACTATTGTGGCAAATTTAAGTTTTTAAAATTTTTATACTGCTTTTTTTTTAGTAGGTTCCGCTGGAGCGTTTGGACTACGTCGTAGATTCATTGGACTACTGCGATGATTTACTTTAAAAAAAAAAAAAAATGGTGAAAGAGGGTTGCAAGGGGGAGTTTAGATTTCAATAAAAGTTTTTCTTAAGTCAGTTTTTTTTAATACTTTATTATGGCCTTGGTAATGGCTGTTGTCTGATTGAGAGCGTCCATTACTAAGAAGGGGCTTAGTGTTAGCCAGTAAAAAGGCTATCACCAACCCCTATTATTACCCCGGTTCTCACTGCCGCGAGAGGAGTACGATCCAGTACCCGACCATCTGAAGCGACAGTAAGGCAGCAGGGCGGCCACAGGCTGGTTTTACCAGGCTGGGAAGGGATAAAAAAAAATGTGGCCCTTCCCACCCTGGTGATGCTAGGCTGCAGCTGCTGTATTGTATCTGGCTGGTTGTGAAAAATAGCGGGAACCCCACGTCTTTTTAAAAATAAAAAAAATAGAAAAATTACGTGAGATCCCCTCCATTTTTCATAACCAGCCAGATACAATAAAGCAGCAGCAGCCTAGCATTACCAGGGTGGGAAGGGCCATGGTTTTTGGCCATTCCGAGCCTGATAGTACCAGCCTGCGGCCACCACAGTACCCGCCCTTCTCTTCAGACGGTCGGGTGCTGGATCGCACCCAGCTCTTCCCAGTACTCCTGGTGGCGGTGGGTACCGGGGTAATAATAGGGGTTAGTGCTAGCCTTATTACTGGCTAACACTAAGCCCCTTCTTAGTAATGGACGCTCTCAATCAGACAGCAGCCATTACTAAGGCGGTAATGAAGTATTAAAAAACAGAGACATAAAGAAATGTATTTTATTGAAATGACAACTCTTCCACAGAATCCACTTTAACCATTTTATTAAAAAAAAAATAAATAAAGCTTAAATCAGCGAAGTAGTCCAACGAATCTACGACGTAGTCCAAATGGTCCAGCGGAACCTGCAAAACAAAAATGAGCAGTATGAAAAATAAAAATAAAGTTGGCTGTCCCCACAGACGTACAAACATATGAATAAATAGCTACCTTCGGAAACATATTAAAATAATTAGAAAAATTAGGCCAATAAAATAAAACATATCAAATAAAAAAAAATAATTATAACACCTTTCTTTTAAAGAGGACCTTTCACCTCCCCATACATGTGCAGCTGAGTGCAGCGTGTAATGGGGAGGGCCGCACAAACTCTGGGGCACTTTACATTTTTTTTCCTAGCCTCCTTCGTTATTTAGATATCAGTGCTGTAATATTTGGCGCCCGATATTTAAATAACCCCATGAACTGTCAATGGGGAGGTAATTGGCAAGGGGGCATGTAACATCGCCATGACACTGTCCAATCAGCTACGGTCAGCGTTACAGCAAGAGCTGGAGAGAGCGCGTGCGCGCAGCTCCGCCACCACTAAGGAACACAAGAGGAGAAGAAGAGTGTGAATTCTTCTTCTTCTGTTCCATGGCATCAGAGCTGTGCGCGCACGCACGCTCTCACTCTTTAGCTCTTGGAAGACAAGGACGATAAGACTGATCTCTCACCTGAGATCACAGTCTTGTACTTGCCTGCCGAGAGCTAAAGAGTGAGAGCGTGCGTGCACGCACAGCTCTGATGCCATGGAACAGAAGAAGAAGAATTCACACTCTTCTTCTCCTCTTGTGTTCCTTAGTGGTGGCGGAGCTGCGCGCACGCGCTCTCTATAGCTCTTGCTGTAACGCTGACTGCCTGCCTGCCGCGCGCACATGATCTCCTCTCTCCAGCTCTTGCTGTTGACATTGTCCGTAGCGGATTGGGCAGTGTCACAGCGATGTTACACGCCCCCTTGCCAATTACCGCCCCATTGGCAGTTCATGGGGTTATTTAAATATCGGGCGCCAAATATTACAGCACCGATATCTAAGTAAGGAAAGAGGGTAGGGAAAAAAAATAGAAAGTGCCCCAGAGTTTGTGCAGCCCTGACCATTACACGCTGCACTCAAATGCAAATCTGTGGGTAGGTGAAAGATTCTCTTTAAAGTGTAACAACTTTTTAAAAAACTTTTGACATGTCAGAAGTTTTGATCAGTGGGGTCCGAACACTGAGACCCCCCACTAGTCGCTAAAACAAAGCAGCAGAAGTGCTCGGGTGAGCGGTGTGCCGCTTCAATTCTGTTTGGCTTTCCTTGGAGCAGTACACCGCTCACTCGGCTGAAAGTCGATCATAAATGAAGCGGCACAGCGCTCACCCGAGCACTTCTGCTGCTTCGTTTTAGCGATCGGTGGGGGCCTCAGTGCTCGGTCCCCCACCGATGAAAACTTCGGACATGTCACTATGATATATAAAGATATCTATTAATGCGATTGGTGCACATTTTAATTACTTTTTATTGAAAATGATTTGTACTTTTTAAGATACAGCTGCTTTGTATCCTGTATACAGAGCAGCTGTATATAGCGCTGAGACCTGAATGCATTAGGTCGCCTATTACTGATCACATCTAAGTTATGAACTTAGATGTGATCGGTAACAGCTCGATCCTGCAGGACTCGCTGACACTGAATCAGTCAGTCCCGCTGACCTGACGGATACAGCGCTATATACGTTATATAATATATTTATTTTAATTAGCGGGGGCAGGATTATGTGGAAGGATTAGGGCCTGTTCACATCAGCGTTGGCTTTCCTTTCCGGGGTTCCGTGGGAGGTTTCCGTCGGGTGAACCCCGAAACGGAAAGTCAAACTGAAACCACAGCTTCCGTTTCAGTCACCATTGAAATCAATGGTGACGGAAACATTGCTAATGGTTTCCGTTCGTCACCATTCCGGCAGGTTTCCGTTTTTGTGACGGAATCAATAGCGCAGTCGACTGCGCTAATGGTGACAGAAACGGAATTGTGGTTTCAGTTTGACTTTCCGTTGCGGGGTTACCTCCGACGGAACCCCAGAACGGAAAGCCAACGCTGATGTGAACAGGCCCTAAGGCTTCTTTCACACTAGCATTAATATACGTTTACCTCTCTTCCGTCAGAGGAAGATAGGATCAATACATTAAACGGAAAGCAACGGTTCCATTAGAATTACCATTGCTTTTAATGGTAATTCTTTTGTATCAGTTGCTTTCCGTTTGTCTCCGTTCGCTAAGTTTCCGTTTTTTTTTAAAGGAAACAAAAGTGCAGTCTGCAGAACTTTTATTTCCGTTCAAAAGAACGGAAACCTAGCGAACGGAGACAAACGGAAAGCAACTGATACAAAATAATTACCATTGAAAGCAATGGTAATTCTAATGGAGCCGTTGCTTTCCGTTTAACGTATCGATCCTCTCTTCCTCTGACGGAAGAGAGGTAAACGTATATTAAAGGGGTTTTCCAATCCTTTTTTTTTTTTTTTTTTTTTTTAAATCAATGCAATGTTCCTCTATTAACCCCTTCCCGACATTTGACGTACATGTACGTCATGGAAAGCATTGACTTCCCGCAAAATGCCGTACATGTACGTCAAACGTTTGGCACCGGCTCAGAAGCTGAGTCGGTGCCATCATCGTCGGATCTCAGCTGTATCTTACAGCTGACATCCGACTGTAACGGCGGGGACCGAAATTAGCTTCGATCCCCGCCATTAACCCCTTAAGTGCAGCGCTCAAACGCGATCGCTGCACTTAAGGTGTTTGCAGCTCATCGGAGCCCCAGCAATGAAATTGCCGGGGTTCCGGTGGCTGCAATGGCAACCGGAGGCCTAATACTGGCCTCCCGGTCTGCCTAGCACCGAAGCCGGTCAAGATCCGCCCGGCGGCGGAGCCTGATCGGCTTCCGTAGCTGCCGGCAAGATGGCGCCGGGTCAGGAGCTGATCCGGCGTCATCAGCGGTGGAAGTCAGCTGTATGTTACAGCTGACATCCACCTGTAACGGCAGGAACCGGAGCTAGCTCCGATCCCTGCCATTAACCCCTTCGATGCAGCAATCGAAAGCGATTGCTGCATCGTAGCGGTTACTAGCAGATCGCCAGCCCTGACAGGCAATCGGGACTGGCGACTGCTGTTATGGCAACAGGAGACACAATGGTCTCCTGCTCTGCCATTACGGAAGCCGATTTAGGCCCCGCCGGGAGGCGAAGCCTAAACGGCTTGCTGTCAGTGAATGACTGACAGATCTAATACATTGCACTACATAGGTAGTGCAATGTATTAGAAAAAAAAAAATCTGACCGTTGGACCTTCAAGTTCCCTAGTGGGACTTGAGAAAAAGTGTAAAAAAAGTGTAAAAAAAAAGTGCAAAAAATAAAAGTTTGAAAACAATAAAAGTTTCAAGTAATCTAATAAAACACAATCCCCTTTTACTCTTATCAAGTCCTTTATTATTGAAAAATAATAAACCATATGTATTTGGTATCGCCACGACCGTAACGACCGGAGGTATCAAAATATTATATTATTTATAGCACGCGGTGAACAGCGTAAAAAAAACCCGTAAAAAACGTTACCTGAGTTTCTGTTTTTTGGTCACTTTGCCCTACAAATATTACAATAAAAAGTGATCAAAAAGTCGCACGTATCCAAAAATGGTACCTATAAAAACTATAGCTCGTCCCGCAAAAAACAAGCCCTCATACACGTCCGTCGACAAAAAAATTAAAAAGTTATGGTTCTCACAACTTGGCGACAGAAAAAATACATTCTTTTTACAAAAGTAATTTTATTGTGCAAAAAGTTGTAAAACATAAAAAAGTGCTATAAATTTGGTATCGCCGGAATCGTACTGACCCGCAGAATAAAGTTAACATGTAGTTTATAATGCATGGTGAACGCTGTATAAAAAAAACAAAAAGAGATGTGCCAGAATTGCATTTTTTTGTTTACCTGGCATCCCAAAAAATAGGATAAAAGGTGATCAAAAAGTCGCATGTACCCCAAAATGGTACCAATAATAACTACAGCTCGTCCCGCAACAAACCAGCCCTCATACCGCTACGTCTATGAAAAATAAAATTAGTTATGGCTCCAATAAGTCAGGAAATAAAAAAATATGCAGTTGTGCCCGAGGGGAACATTTCTTCAGTTTCAAGAGGCGATTTATCAAGGACCTAAAATTAGGGAACCAGGAAGGGGAGGGCCCAAACATATCCACTGCAAGCGACGGTGCCCGTATTATACCAGGACAACACTTTCCCAGCAAAATTCCTCAAACTACAAAGGCGCGGAGTGTGGACCAAAAGGGGGATAAGAAATGACACCATTTATCAGTGCGACACTGGCCTGTGCAGAAAGGATTGCTTCACAGCGTAACACACATCTATGGATTATTTTTATTTTTTTATACCACCTGACTATGCCCCTTATATACTCCGCCCCGCTTACATGTACCCCCACATTATAAAACACCAGCAATACTCAAACAAATATAGTACCAAGCAAAATCCGCTCTCCAAAAGCCAAATGGTGCTCCCTCGGCCCTGAACCCTGCAGCGTCCCCAAACAGCAGTTTCCTTCAACATATATGGCATCGTCATACCCGGGAGAACCCTTTTAACAATTTTTGGGGTGTGTGTCTCCAGTGGCATAAGCTGGGCATGACATATTTGCCACTGAATGGCATATCTAGGGAAAAATATACATTTTTAATTTGCACCATCCACAGCGCATTCATTTATGGAAAAGACCTGTGGGGTGAAAATGCTCACTACACCCCTTAATAAATGCCTTGATGGGTGCAGTTTCATAGTGGGGGTCACTTATCAGGGGTTTCTTTTTATTATTTCACATCTGAGCGTCTGCAGTTGTGAACCAATACTTTGTAAATCGCCAAATTAGGCCTCCACTCCGCATGGTACTCTTCACTTCTGAGCCCTGTCATATGTCCAGACAAAAGATTAGTGCCCCATGTAGGGTGTTTCTAAAACCGGGAAACACCGCATAATAATTAGAGAGCTGTCTTGTTATGGTGGCACAAGCCGGGCACCACATATTGGCATATCTATCGAAAAAAATCCCATTTTCACTCTGCAACATTGAGCGCACACTAATATCTACAAAACACCTGCAGGGTTAAAATGCTTACTACACCACTTGGTAAATACAAACAGAAAAAATGGGACATAAAGATCATCAAAACCACAAAAAAGGCCATACTCACTAGGTAGGTGGGTGGGTGAAAACCCGTTCCCATCAGGACGCAGACGGGTCAAAGAATGCTGCAGAAGGAGTGTGCATTAAATAGTGATAGCCCCTCCCACTAGTCTTGAGGGGAGTGGCGGACTAAGTGCTCAAAGGTGTGCGATAAATGAGTGTCAGTGAAGTGCTAGGGTGTGAATGGATGGTAAAAAATAAATATGTATGTATGAAAGTGTCAGAACTGTGTAATGATGTAATAAAAATAAATAAATAAATAAATAAATGTGATGAATAGGGGTCAGTGCTGTGAATAGTACATGGGGTGTCAGTACTATGTGTAATACGTGGAGGGATAATGTGCTGGTCGTCAGGCATGGCGTATCTTGCCGAATAACAGCCTATTTGTAACGCCGCTAGTGTTAGCTAAAGCGGGCTGCTCTGCATTCCAAACCAAACGCCAGCACATCATGCCCTCCCAGCATATATATAAGACCCGGCTGCGTCCTGAAAAAAAGTGTAGTATACGTAGTAAGAAATATCCATGAAACATGGGGTATTAGTTGTTATTTTGGCCAAAATACGCAAAGCTCGCAACCCAACGTCAAGGGTCCCCAGTGCCTTGCGAGTCCCTAACCAGAACTTTTCGTTCCTAATTTAAAAACACAAACAGAAAAAATGGGACATAAAGATCATCAAAACCACAAAAAAGGCCATACTCACTAGGTAGGTGGGTGGGTGAAAACCCGTTCCCATCAGGACGCAGACGGGTCAAAGAATGCTGCAGAAGGAGTGTGCATTAAATAGTGATAGCCCCTCCCACTAGTCTTGAGGGGAGTGGCGGACTAAGTGCTCAAAGGTGTGCGATAAATGAGTGTCAGTGAAGTGCTAGGGTGTGAATGGATGGTAAAAAATAAATATGTATGTATGAAAGTGTCAGAACTGTGTAATGATGTAATAAAAATAAATAAATAAATAAATAAATGTGATGAATAGGGGTCAGTGCTGTGAATAGTACATGGGGTGTCAGTACTATGTGTAATACGTGGAGGGATAATGTGCTGGTCGTCAGGCATGGCGTATCTTGCCGAATAACAGCCTATTTGTAACGCCGCTAGTGTTAGCTAAAGCGGGCTGCTCTGCATTCCAAACCAAACGCCAGCACATCATGCCCTCCCAGCATATATATAAGACCCGGCTGCGTCCTGAAAAAAAGTGTAGTATACGTAGTAAGAAATATCCATGAAACATGGGGTATTAGTTGTTATTTTGGCCAAAATACGCAAAGCTCGCAACCCAACGTCAAGGGTCCCCAGTGCCTTGCGAGTCCCTAACCAGAACTTTTCGTTCCTAATTTAAAAACACAAACAGAAAAAATGGGACATAAAGATCATCAAAACCACAAAAAAGGCCATACTCACTAGGTAGGTGGGTGGGTGAAAACCCGTTCCCATCAGGACGCAGACGGGTCAAAGAATGCTGCAGAAGGAGTGTGCATTAAATAGTGATAGCCCCTCCCACTAGTCTTGAGGGGAGTGGCGGACTAAGTGCTCAAAGGTGTGCGATAAATGAGTGTCAGTGAAGTGCTAGGGTGTGAATGGATGGTAAAAAATAAATATGTATGTATGAAAGTGTCAGAACTGTGTAATGATGTAATAAAAATAAATAAATAAATAAATAAATGTGATGAATAGGGGTCAGTGCTGTGAATAGTACATGGGGTGTCAGTACTATGTGTAATACGTGGAGGGATAATGTGCTGGTCGTCAGGCATGGCGTATCTTGCCGAATAACAGCCTATTTGTAACGCCGCTAGTGTTAGCTAAAGCGGGCTGCTCTGCATTCCAAACCAAACGCCAGCACATCATGCCCTCCCAGCATATATATAAGACCCGGCTGCGTCCTGAAAAAAAGTGTAGTATACGTAGTAAGAAATATCCATGAAACATGGGGTATTAGTTGTTATTTTGGCCAAAATACGCAAAGCTCGCAACCCAACGTCAAGGGTCCCCAGTGCCTTGCGAGTCCCTAACCAGAACTTTTCGTTCCTAATTTAAAAACACAAACAGAAAAAATGGGACATAAAGATCATCAAAACCACAAAAAAGGCCATACTCACTAGGTAGGTGGGTGGGTGAAAACCCGTTCCCATCAGGACGCAGACGGGTCAAAGAATGCTGCAGAAGGAGTGTGCATTAAATAGTGATAGCCCCTCCCACTAGTCTTGAGGGGAGTGGCGGACTAAGTGCTCAAAGGTGTGCGATAAATGAGTGTCAGTGAAGTGCTAGGGTGTGAATGGATGGTAAAAAATAAATATGTATGTATGAAAGTGTCAGAACTGTGTAATGATGTAATAAAAATAAATAAATAAATAAATAAATGTGATGAATAGGGGTCAGTGCTGTGAATAGTACATGGGGTGTCAGTACTATGTGTAATACGTGGAGGGATAATGTGCTGGTCGTCAGGCATGGCGTATCTTGCCGAATAACAGCCTATTTGTAACGCCGCTAGTGTTAGCTAAAGCGGGCTGCTCTGCATTCCAAACCAAACGCCAGCACATCATGCCCTCCCAGCATATATATAAGACCCGGCTGCGTCCTGAAAAAAAGTGTAGTATACGTAGTAAGAAATATCCATGAAACATGGGGTATTAGTTGTTATTTTGGCCAAAATACGCAAAGCTCGCAACCCAACGTCAAGGGTCCCCAGTGCCTTGCGAGTCCCTAACCAGAACTTTTCGTTCCTAATTTAAAAACACAAACAGAAAAAATGGGACATAAAGATCATCAAAACCACAAAAAAGGCCATACTCACTAGGTAGGTGGGTGGGTGAAAACCCGTTCCCATCAGGACGCAGACGGGTCAAAGAATGCTGCAGAAGGAGTGTGCATTAAATAGTGATAGCCCCTCCCACTAGTCTTGAGGGGAGTGGCGGACTAAGTGCTCAAAGGTGTGCGATAAATGAGTGTCAGTGAAGTGCTAGGGTGTGAATGGATGGTAAAAAATAAATATGTATGTATGAAAGTGTCAGAACTGTGTAATGATGTAATAAAAATAAATAAATAAATAAATAAATGTGATGAATAGGGGTCAGTGCTGTGAATAGTACATGGGGTGTCAGTACTATGTGTAATACGTGGAGGGATAATGTGCTGGTCGTCAGGCATGGCGTATCTTGCCGAATAACAGCCTATTTGTAACGCCGCTAGTGTTAGCTAAAGCGGGCTGCTCTGCATTCCAAACCAAACGCCAGCACATCATGCCCTCCCAGCATATATATAAGACCCGGCTGCGTCCTGAAAAAAAGTGTAGTATACGTAGTAAGAAATATCCATGAAACATGGGGTATTAGTTGTTATTTTGGCCAAAATACGCAAAGCTCGCAACCCAACGTCAAGGGTCCCCAGTGCCTTGCGAGTCCCTAACCAGAACTTTTCGTTCCTAATTTAAAAACACAAACAGAAAAAATGGGACATAAAGATCATCAAAACCACAAAAAAGGCCATACTCACTAGGTAGGTGGGTGGGTGAAAACCCGTTCCCATCAGGACGCAGACGGGTCAAAGAATGCTGCAGAAGGAGTGTGCATTAAATAGTGATAGCCCCTCCCACTAGTCTTGAGGGGAGTGGCGGACTAAGTGCTCAAAGGTGTGCGATAAATGAGTGTCAGTGAAGTGCTAGGGTGTGAATGGATGGTAAAAAATAAATATGTATGTATGAAAGTGTCAGAACTGTGTAATGATGTAATAAAAATAAATAAATAAATAAATAAATGTGATGAATAGGGGTCAGTGCTGTGAATAGTACATGGGGTGTCAGTACTATGTGTAATACGTGGAGGGATAATGTGCTGGTCGTCAGGCATGGCGTATCTTGCCGAATAACAGCCTATTTGTAACGCCGCTAGTGTTAGCTAAAGCGGGCTGCTCTGCATTCCAAACCAAACGCCAGCACATCATGCCCTCCCAGCATATATATAAGACCCGGCTGCGTCCTGAAAAAAAGTGTAGTATACGTAGTAAGAAATATCCATGAAACATGGGGTATTAGTTGTTATTTTGGCCAAAATACGCAAAGCTCGCAACCCAACGTCAAGGGTCCCCAGTGCCTTGCGAGTCCCTAACCAGAACTTTTCGTTCCTAATTTAAAAACACAAACAGAAAAAATGGGACATAAAGATCATCAAAACCACAAAAAAGGCCATACTCACTAGGTAGGTGGGTGGGTGAAAACCCGTTCCCATCAGGACGCAGACGGGTCAAAGAATGCTGCAGAAGGAGTGTGCATTAAATAGTGATAGCCCCTCCCACTAGTCTTGAGGGGAGTGGCGGACTAAGTGCTCAAAGGTGTGCGATAAATGAGTGTCAGTGAAGTGCTAGGGTGTGAATGGATGGTAAAAAATAAATATGTATGTATGAAAGTGTCAGAACTGTGTAATGATGTAATAAAAATAAATAAATAAATAAATAAATGTGATGAATAGGGGTCAGTGCTGTGAATAGTACATGGGGTGTCAGTACTATGTGTAATACGTGGAGGGATAATGTGCTGGTCGTCAGGCATGGCGTATCTTGCCGAATAACAGCCTATTTGTAACGCCGCTAGTGTTAGCTAAAGCGGGCTGCTCTGCATTCCAAACCAAACGCCAGCACATCATGCCCTCCCAGCATATATATAAGACCCGGCTGCGTCCTGAAAAAAAGTGTAGTATACGTAGTAAGAAATATCCATGAAACATGGGGTATTAGTTGTTATTTTGGCCAAAATACGCAAAGCTCGCAACCCAACGTCAAGGGTCCCCAGTGCCTTGCGAGTCCCTAACCAGAACTTTTCGTTCCTAATTTAAAAACACAAACAGAAAAAATGGGACATAAAGATCATCAAAACCACAAAAAAGGCCATACTCACTAGGTAGGTGGGTGGGTGAAAACCCGTTCCCATCAGGACGCAGACGGGTCAAAGAATGCTGCAGAAGGAGTGTGCATTAAATAGTGATAGCCCCTCCCACTAGTCTTGAGGGGAGTGGCGGACTAAGTGCTCAAAGGTGTGCGATAAATGAGTGTCAGTGAAGTGCTAGGGTGTGAATGGATGGTAAAAAATAAATATGTATGTATGAAAGTGTCAGAACTGTGTAATGATGTAATAAAAATAAATAAATAAATAAATAAATGTGATGAATAGGGGTCAGTGCTGTGAATAGTACATGGGGTGTCAGTACTATGTGTAATACGTGGAGGGATAATGTGCTGGTCGTCAGGCATGGCGTATCTTGCCGAATAACAGCCTATTTGTAACGCCGCTAGTGTTAGCTAAAGCGGGCTGCTCTGCATTCCAAACCAAACGCCAGCACATCATGCCCTCCCAGCATATATATAAGACCCGGCTGCGTCCTGAAAAAAAGTGTAGTATACGTAGTAAGAAATATCCATGAAACATGGGGTATTAGTTGTTATTTTGGCCAAAATACGCAAAGCTCGCAACCCAACGTCAAGGGTCCCCAGTGCCTTGCGAGTCCCTAACCAGAACTTTTCGTTCCTAATTTAAAAACACAAACAGAAAAAATGGGACATAAAGATCATCAAAACCACAAAAAAGGCCATACTCACTAGGTAGGTGGGTGGGTGAAAACCCGTTCCCATCAGGACTGCAGCATTCTTTGACCCGTCTGCGTCCTGATGGGAACGGGTTTTCACCCACCCACCTACCTAGTGAGTATGGCCTTTTTTGTGGTTTTGATGATCTTTATGTCCCATTTTTTCTGTTTGTGTTTTTAAATTAGGAACGAAAAGTTCTGGTTAGGGACTCGCAAGGCACTGGGGACCCTTGACGTTGGGTTGCGAGCTTTGCGTATTTTGGCCAAAATAACAACTAATACCCCATGTTTCATGGATATTTCTTACTACGTATACTACACTTTTTTTCAGGACGCAGCCGGGTCTTATATATATGCTGGGAGGGCATGATGTGCTGGCGTTTGGTTTGGAATGCAGAGCAGCCCGCTTTAGCTAACACTAGCGGCGTTACAAATAGGCTGTTATTCGGCAAGATACGCCATGCCTGACGACCAGCACATTATCCCTCCACGTATTACACATAGTACTGACACCCCATGTACTATTCACAGCACTGACCCCTATTCATCACATTTATTTATTTATTTATTTATTTTTATTACATCATTACACAGTTCTGACACTTTCATACATACATATTTATTTTTTACCATCCATTCACACCCTAGCACTTCACTGACACTCATTTATCGCACACCTTTGAGCACTTAGTCCGCCACTCCCCTCAAGACTAGTGGGAGGGGCTATCACTATTTAATGCACACTCCTTCTGCAGCATTCTTTGACCCGTCTGCGTCCTGATGGGAACGGGTTTTCACCCACCCACCTACCTAGTGAGTATGGCCTTTTTTGTGGTTTTGATGATCTTTATGTCCCATTTTTTCTGTTTGTGTTTTTAAATTAGGAACGAAAAGTTCTGGTTAGGGACTCGCAAGGCACTGGGGACCCTTGACGTTGGGTTGCGAGCTTTGCGTATTTTGGCCAAAATAACAACTAATACCCCATGTTTCATGGATATTTCTTACTACGTATACTACACTTTTTTTCAGGACGCAGCCGGGTCTTATATATATGCTGGGAGGGCATGATGTGCTGGCGTTTGGTTTGGAATGCAGAGCAGCCCGCTTTAGCTAACACTAGCGGCGTTACAAATAGGCTGTTATTCGGCAAGATACGCCATGCCTGACGACCAGCACATTATCCCTCCACGTATTACACATAGTACTGACACCCCATGTACTATTCACAGCACTGACCCCTATTCATCACATTTATTTATTTATTTATTTATTTTTATTACATCATTACACAGTTCTGACACTTTCATACATACATATTTATTTTTTACCATCCATTCACACCCTAGCACTTCACTGACACTCATTTATCGCACACCTTTGAGCACTTAGTCCGCCACTCCCCTCAAGACTAGTGGGAGGGGCTATCACTATTTAATGCACACTCCTTCTGCAGCATTCTTTGACCCGTCTGCGTCCTGATGGGAACGGGTTTTCACCCACCCACCTACCTAGTGAGTATGGCCTTTTTTGTGGTTTTGATGATCTTTATGTCCCATTTTTTCTGTTTGTGTTTTTAAATTAGGAACGAAAAGTTCTGGTTAGGGACTCGCAAGGCACTGGGGACCCTTGACGTTGGGTTGCGAGCTTTGCGTATTTTGGCCAAAATAACAACTAATACCCCATGTTTCATGGATATTTCTTACTACGTATACTACACTTTTTTTCAGGACGCAGCCGGGTCTTATATATATGCTGGGAGGGCATGATGTGCTGGCGTTTGGTTTGGAATGCAGAGCAGCCCGCTTTAGCTAACACTAGCGGCGTTACAAATAGGCTGTTATTCGGCAAGATACGCCATGCCTGACGACCAGCACATTATCCCTCCACGTATTACACATAGTACTGACACCCCATGTACTATTCACAGCACTGACCCCTATTCATCACATTTATTTATTTATTTATTTATTTTTATTACATCATTACACAGTTCTGACACTTTCATACATACATATTTATTTTTTACCATCCATTCACACCCTAGCACTTCACTGACACTCATTTATCGCACACCTTTGAGCACTTAGTCCGCCACTCCCCTCAAGACTAGTGGGAGGGGCTATCACTATTTAATGCACACTCCTTCTGCAGCATTCTTTGACCCGTCTGCGTCCTGATGGGAACGGGTTTTCACCCACCCACCTACCTAGTGAGTATGGCCTTTTTTGTGGTTTTGATGATCTTTATGTCCCATTTTTTCTGTTTGTGTTTTTAAATTAGGAACGAAAAGTTCTGGTTAGGGACTCGCAAGGCACTGGGGACCCTTGACGTTGGGTTGCGAGCTTTGCGTATTTTGGCCAAAATAACAACTAATACCCCATGTTTCATGGATATTTCTTACTACGTATACTACACTTTTTTTCAGGACGCAGCCGGGTCTTATATATATGCTGGGAGGGCATGATGTGCTGGCGTTTGGTTTGGAATGCAGAGCAGCCCGCTTTAGCTAACACTAGCGGCGTTACAAATAGGCTGTTATTCGGCAAGATACGCCATGCCTGACGACCAGCACATTATCCCTCCACGTATTACACATAGTACTGACACCCCATGTACTATTCACAGCACTGACCCCTATTCATCACATTTATTTATTTATTTATTTATTTTTATTACATCATTACACAGTTCTGACACTTTCATACATACATATTTATTTTTTACCATCCATTCACACCCTAGCACTTCACTGACACTCATTTATCGCACACCTTTGAGCACTTAGTCCGCCACTCCCCTCAAGACTAGTGGGAGGGGCTATCACTATTTAATGCACACTCCTTCTGCAGCATTCTTTGACCCGTCTGCGTCCTGATGGGAACGGGTTTTCACCCACCCACCTACCTAGTGAGTATGGCCTTTTTTGTGGTTTTGACCACTTGGTAAATGCATTGAGGGGTGTAGTTTCCAAAATGGGGTCACTTCTGGGGGGTTTCCACTGTTTTGGGCCCACAGGTGCCCAGAAACCAATCCAGCAACATCTGCACTCAAAATGGCGGTCCTTCCCATCTGAGCCCTGCGGTTTGCCCAAACAGCAGTTTATGACCACATATGGGGTATTGCCGTACTCGGGAGAAATTGCTTTACAAATGTTGGGTTCTTTTTTTCCTTTATTTGTTGAGAAAATGAAAAAATTTGCGCTAAAGCTACGTCTTATTGAAGAAAAAGGACTGTTTTTATTTTCACTGCCTAATTCTAATAAATTCTATGAAACATCTGTGGGGTCAAAATGCTCACTACACCCCTAGATGAATTCCTCAAGAGGTGTAGTTTCCTAAATGGAGTCCCTTTTTGGGCGTTTTCATTGTTTTGTACCCTTGCAAATGTGACCTGGCCTCCGCAAATCATTCCTGCTAAATGTGATCTCAAAAAGCCAAATAGCGCTCTTTCCCTTCTAAGCCTCGCCGTGTGTCTAAACAGCCGTTTATTACCACATGTGGGGTATTGTTTTACTCGGGAGAAATTTCTTTACAAATTTTATGGTGCTTTTTCTCCTTTAGTCCTTGTGGAAATGAAAAAAAATTAGCTAAACCTACATTTTATTTGAAAAAATGTAGATTTTCATTTTCACAGCCTACTTGCAAAAATTTCTGCAAAAAACCTGTGGGGTCAAAATGCTCACTACACCCCTAGATAATTTCCTCAAGGGGTATAGTTTCCAAAATGGGGTCACTTGTTTGGGGTTTCCACTGTTTTGTCACCTCAGGGACTTTGTAAATGTGACATGGCCTCTCAAACCATTCCTGCTAAATGTGAACTCCAAAAGCCAAATAGCGCTCTTTCCCTTCTCAGCCACGCCGTGTCTCCAAACATCCGTTTATTACCACATGTGAGGTATTGTTTTACTCGGGAGAAAATGCTTTACAAATTTTGTGGTGCTTTTTCTCCTTTAGTCCTTGAGGAAATGAGAAAAAAAATCGCTAAACCTACATTTTCTTTGAAGAAATGTAGATTTTCATTTTCACGGCCTACTTCCAATAATTTCTGTAAAAAACCTGTGCGGTCAAAATGCTCACTACACCCCTAGATAATTTCCTTGAGGTGTCTAGTTTCCCAGATGGGGTCACTTTTGGTTGATTTTGACTGTTTTGGCACCGCAAGAGCCCTTCAAACCTGACATGGTGCCTAAAATATATTCTAACAAAAATAAGGCCCCAAAATCCACCAGGTGCTCCTTTGCTTCTGAGGCCGGTGCTTCAGTCCAGTAGCACGCTACGGCCACATGTGGGATATTTCCTAAAACTGCAGAAACTGGGCAACAAATATTGAGTTGCATTTCTCTGGTAAAACCTTCTGTTTTATAAAAAAAATAGTATTAAAAATGTATTTCTGCAGAAAAATATGAAATTTGTAAATTTCACCTCTACTTTGCTTTAATTCCTGTGAAATGTGTAAAGGGTTAAGACATTTTCTAAATGCGGTTTTGAATACTTTGAGGGGTGAAGTTTTTAAAATGGGGTGACTTTTTTGGGGTTTCTAATATATAAGGCCCTCAAAACCACTTCACAACTGAACTGGCCCCTGTAAAAATAGCCTTTTGAAATTTTCTTGAAAATGTGAGAAATTGCTGCTAAAGTTCTAAGCCTTGTGAGGTCATAGAAAAATAAAAGGATGTTCAAAAAACGATGCCAATCTAAAGTAGACATATGGGTGATGTTAATTAGCAACAATTTTGTGTGGTATAACTGCCTGTCTTACAAGCAGATACATTTAAATTGAGAAAAATGCTAATTTTTGCAATTTTTCGCTAATTTTTGGTGTTTTTCACAATTAAATACTGAACATATCGAGCAAATTTTGCCAGTAACATAAAGTCCAATGTGTCACGAGAAAACAATCTCAGAATCGCTTGGATAGGTGAAAGCATTCCGGAGTTATTACCACATAAAGTGACACATGTCAGATTTGAAAAATGAGGCTCTGTCAGGAAGGTCAAAAGTGGCTAAAGAGGGAAGGGGTTAATATATTAGTGCATTCTGACTATCTTTTTCTTGATAATAAATGGTTTTAGTAACATTACTCCCTATTGTTTACCTTGAGAGGTTTGTTTTGCTCAGTAAGTTCATTCCTCTTCTCTTCCTGTGTTTCTCCTCCCTGCATGCACTGCTCTAGTCCCAGCATGCAATGTGCATGCAGCAGTGCACTTGCTCCGCCTACTACACCCAGCTCTACTAACTTCTGCAATCTCAGTCTTCATCTTGGTGCTCTCATTCTATTACTGATAGCACAAGCTGAAATCACTGGATATCTGCGTTTTTAACCTCTTAACGCCGAAGGGCGGATATATCCGTCCTCAGCAGCTGCTAGTTCGCGCAGGAGGACGGATATATCCGCCCTGTAATCGTGCGGGTACTGTCACTGTACCCACGCGATCAGCGGCAGGAGCACGGCTGTTATACACAGCCTGGCTCCTGCTGCAACTGCGGGAATCGAAGCGCGCTCCGATTCTGGCAGTTTAACCCATTAAATGCCGCTGTCAATAGTGACAGTGGCATCTAATGTGTTTGACAGAGGGAGGGAGCTCCCTCTGTCACCCCATCGGCGCCCCCGCAAAGAAATTGCGGGTCGCCGTCGGGTTTCCATGGCAGCGGGGGTCTAACAAAGACCCCCAGGTCTGTGTTCAGCAACTGCCTCTTAGGCGATGCCATGCCACTGACAGTCAATAATGCTTTGGTATACTAAGTATACCAAAGCATTATATATGCGATCAGCACATCGCATAGTGAAGTCCCCTGGTGGGACTAAAAAAAAATGTCAATCAGTTAAATAAAGTTGGTGAAAAAAAATAAAATAAATTACAGTGAAAATCAAATAAAACCCAAAAAGTGGTTTTATTTAGTAAAAGTGTCAAAACAAATAACACATGCACATATATGGTATCCCCACGATCGTAACAACTTGAACAATAAAATTAACACATTAATTAAACCGCCGAATGAACGGCGTCCCAAAAAAACGCAAAAAAACAACGGCAAAGTTCACTCTTTTCTCCCATTCCCCCCATAAAAAAATAAATAAAAATTAATCTATAAGTCCTATGTACCCCAAAATAGTACTAATGAAAACTACACATTGACCTGCAAAAAGCCCACGTACGGCCACATCGACGGAAAAATAAAAACGTTACGGCTCTTGGAATGCGGCGATGCAAAAACAAGTAATTTTTTTCTAAAAGGCTTTTTATTGTGCAAACATAGGAAAACATAAAACCTTTACATATTTGGTATCCCCGTAATCGTGCCGACCCATAGAATAAAGTTAACATTTTATTTACACTGCATAGTAAATGGCGTAAATTTATAACGTGAAAATCAATGCTGGAATAGCTGCTTATTTTCAATACTCTCCGAAAATAAAGTTAATAAAAGTTAATCAATATATTATAAGCATCTAAAAATGGTACAATTACAAAATACAACTCGTCCCGCAAAAAACAAGCCCTTATACGGCTATGTCGACGGAATAAAAAAAAAGTTACGACTCTTGGAATGCGACCGTGAAAAAACAAAAAATAATCCAAAGGTCATTAACGCGCAAAATGGCCTGGTCATTAAGGGGTTAAACGGTTTGAAGAGGTCTTGTGGTACCAAAACAGTGGAAACCCCCAAAAGGTGACCCCATTTTGGAAACTAGACTCCTTGAGGAATTCATTGTAGTTTTCTTGGGGTGCATGCGGCTTTTTGATCAGTTTTTATTCTATTTTTAAGTGGCGTGGTGACTAAAAAACAGCAATTCTACCATTTTTTTTTATTCTATTTTTGTTACAGCGTTCACCGTGCGCTATAAATGACATATTCACTTTATTCTATGGGGCGATACGATTAGGGCTCATTTACACGAGCGTGTTATACGTCCGTGCAACGCGCGTCGCAGGGACCTATGTTAGTCTATGGGGCCGTGCAGACAGGTGCGTGATTTTCACGCAGCGTATGTCCGTTCCGTGAAACGCACGACGTCCTATATTTGTGAAAGTTCGCACATCACGCACCCATTGAAGTCAATGGGTGTGTGAAAACCACGCATGTCGCACGGAAGCAATTCCGTGGGACAAGCGTGGTTCGCGCAACAGCACTGTAAAGGATGAATGAAAACAGAAAAGCACCACGTTCTTTTCAGTTTCCAAACATCCAAACGGAGTGTCATAAAGATAGCGGCTGCGCGAAAACCACGCAGCCGCGCATCATAAAGGGCTGACACACGGAGCTGTTAAGTGCCTTTTGCGCACGCAAAACGCCACGTTTTTTGCTTGCGCAAAACGCACACGCTCGTGTAAACCCGGCCTTACGGTGACTCCAGATGTTTATAGGTTTTTTTTATGTCTTATGGCGTTTGCACAATAAAATACGTTTTGTAAAAAATAATTCACTTTTTGTGTTACCTTATTCTAAGAGCCAGAACTTTATTATTTTTCCATCAATAAAGCCGTGCGTAACGAACTGTAGTTTCCATCATTACCATTTTTAGGTACATGCGACTTTTTGATCTCTTTTTATTCCATTTTTTGGGAGGTGAAGTGACCAAACAATTGTGATTTTGGTACGGTTTATTATTATTTTCTTTTACAGCGTTCACCGCGCGGGATAAATAACTAAATAATTTTGTAGTTCAGGCCGTTACGGACGCGGCGATACCAATTATGTATCGTTTATTTATATATTTTTATTAATAATAAATGACTGATAAGGTAAAAAGGGGATTTTTTCACTTTTAAAACTTTTATTTTCTTATTTTTACACCTTTTTTTTAACTTTATTACTTTGTCCCACTAGGGGACTTGAGGGCAGGAGGCCCTGATCGCTATTCTAATACACTGCACTACATGCGTAGTGCAGTGTATTAGAACTGTCAGCTACTCACTGACAGCAAGCATAGTGGGTCCTGACGTTGTCAGGACCCACTAGGCTTCCGTCCATGGCATAGCCGGACGCCATTGTTTGGTGTCCGGTTGCCATAGTAACCATCGCCGTCCGCTATCGTGTAGCAGGCCGGCGATGGCAGCTTAACCCCTAAAAATCTGCGATCTCTATTGAATGCGGCTTTTAAGGGGTTAAACAGCGGGGACACAGCGATCGGTCCCCGCTGTAGGAGCTGCGGCAGCTGCTGTTCGAGACAGCAGCTGTCACAGCTCCTGCATCTGTCGGGAAGACTGCCGAAACGGCCGTTATTCCCGCAACTTCATATTCCATTGCTAATTTCAGAGCATGCGCGGTGGAGTGTGTTAACCACGCATGCTCTAATCAGAAAAAGAAGCACGTGGTACGGTTACGTCATTTGTAACGTAACCGTACAGTGTGAAAGCCGGAAACCGGAAGTAAGGTAGCAGACCAAATGGACGGGTCTGCACAGGAAGTGCCGATTTTGCTTTACTAAGGGGGCGGTGACGGAAGAGCATATACGACGCTACAGCCATCTGATGAAACGTAAGTACATTGTAAAGTTATATATTTTTCATTGTTTAATTTAAATGAATGTAATTTTTTACTTCCGGAAAACCCCTTTAATGCTAGTGTGAACAAAGCCCAAAACAAGATATTAATATTTTTTAAAAAAAAACAGCTGGGATTTGAACCTGCAACCTCGATATGTAAGGCCGACAAGCTAACCACTAAACTATAGAAACTGTCATAGTCAATATATCTGAAACTGTAGTAATTGAGGGTTTATTTAATGACAGCCACTATTAGTCTCTCCTGTCTCTCTGCTGCGTGTGGGCGTTTTACAAACATCAGAGGGCTCTATAGGGGGGAATTATCCCCCCACCATAGGGCCCTGACTAGTTACTATACTGAAAGGTTAGGGGGGTCTGAGCATCTGACTGACTGCTCTAAATGGGGGGGCAGAATCCCCCCCCCTATAGAGCTCTCTGCAGTAAGTCAGACAGACGCTCAGACCCTCCCCCACCACCACTAATCCTTCCATTATAGTGATGTGAGGGCTCTATGGGGTGGATTATTCCAGCCCCATAGAGCCCTCTGCTGTCGGTAAAATGCCCAGACTCCCCCTTGCAGTATACTCATGTCACGGGTCCCGGTCCCAGCAAGGCAGGACTTACCTCGTGCTGCTCGTCGCTCCTCCTGCAGACTTGCTCCTCTCTGGCTGCATGTGCTGTGTACAGCGTCAGAGAGGAGGAGGAGTGTTACAGACGTTCGGCACGTCTGCTATGTGCGTCTGCATGGCCCCTCCCCCCGGTCCAGTCCGTCCCGGGCTGAAAATGCCGCACCCCCCCCCCCCGTTTGGGTAGGTGGTGCCGCCTGAGGCCGTCGGCTCACCTGGCCTCATGGCAGATGCGGCACTGCCAATACCTTCCAAGTTTATTGGTCTCGGGCATTTCTCCAAAACAAACATGATGCCATCTCAGACCACACAATTGTATCTTGAGAGAGGAGCAATAACGTAAACATAACAACTCTCTTTATTGCCCTGACCAAATCCAGCTAAAGGGACCTACTCTAAATTATTCCACTACACATGCAGCACCAATATCCAAGAAGACCCAATAACTGAACCAAACAAACCACTTCTGAACAGGCACCTCCATTGGAAATTAGGTGAAAAAAATGGAAATAACACAGTGACATGATAGCAATTTCATCATTTTACCAATGTGACCATCATTATTTGAGGTACATCTAACTTCAATGTAACAGAATAACATATACAAATATAATTTAAAAAAATCTAGTTCAAATCTCCTTGATTATACACAACCAATCAAAAGCAAATGAGAGGTCAACATTAACATATGTGTGCAAGTTTAAAACAAAATTGAAAACTATATAAAAAATCTCAACTTTTTTGCAGTAAACAGGAAAATGCAAATGAGTTAATTCAGCCAGAAGAGTATATCCCTTTATAATCTTACTTTTTTACAGCTCGACAGATACAAAATGTATAGATTCTTTAGTAATACACATGATAGCTACATATTAGAAAACAAACAAGGCCTGGATATACTAAATCTACACAATTTATCATCACACAAAAGCTCTACTAATCTGCTTCAGACCGGGTTCTTTATCTATAAACCTATGGCGCCACTACAGGCATTGGCTTTAAGCACAATTTACATATGTGTTTCTAACCATTTGTAAAACAGCTCTTGGAATATTAGCTGAGAAAATAATGCTACTTCTATTATATTGGTCAGATAGTTTGTACGTAAAAAATATGGGCAAAGAGATAGCGAGCTATGGGAAATTTACTAGGTAAGACTTTTGAACATAACAACACAATTATTGTTATGTTCAAATAAAGGCCTCCTCCTCCCCTTCAGCCTTGCCTCTCCATCTCCAAATTGGTGTCTTTACCAATCTTTTGTGTCACTTATTGTAAATAGCAGCAAATATTACAGTTCCTATAGCCTAGGACCCCATCATCCGGAAATCCAGTCAGTACAGAATTCTTTAAAAAAATAGTTTCAAACCCCTGGCTATCAGATACCACATACTACTCTGGTACATAGAAGTGGAGATTGGTGACAAATTTACCACAACCAAGTCCCTGTGGAGTCACTGGTTTCAAAGACTAAAAAAACACAGTGAACAACATCACTAAAATGAGGTCAGATGACTTCCTAACCAGCAAATGGTGCCATACTACGACACCTAAACAGAATTTTGAAAAAAGCAGATACCTTTATTCCCAATACTTTTCAAGGCTATTGGTCTCTGTAATTTCTCCAAAACAAACATGATACCATCTCAGACCACACAATTTTACCGAGAGAGAGAGGAGCAATAACATAAGCATTACATCTCTTTTTATTTCCCTGTCCAAATCCAGCAAAAGGGACCTTCCCTAAGTTAATCTACTACACATGAAGCACCAATATCCAAGGAGGGCCCAGCAACTGAACTAAACAAACCACTTCTGACCAGACATCTCCATTGGAAATTAGATGAACGTAATGGAAATGACACAGTGATATGATAGCAATCTCACCATACCACCAATGTAACAATAATGATTTGAGGTACATCTAACTTACGTAACAGAATAACATATAAAATATAGTAAAATAATCCAGATAAAATCCCCATGATTATACACAACCAATCAAAACCAAATGAGAGGACAACACTACCTTGAAATGTTTACAAGTATAAAACAAAATTGAAAACTATACCAAAAAATCCCAAATTTTTCACAAAAAACAGGAAAACACAGAATTAATTCACCCAGAAGTGTATACCCCTTTACAATCTAACTTTTTTTTTGTAGCTCTACAGATACAAAATGTATTGATTCTATAGTACAACACATGATAGCTACATATTGGAATACATATAAGGTCTGGATATCCTAAATCTACACAATTTATCATCACACAAAAGCTCTCCCAATCTGCTTCAGTTCCGGTTCTTTATCTAAACCTATGGCACCACTACAGGCATTGGCTTTAAGCACAATATACATATGAGTCTCCAACCATTTGTAAAACAGCTCTTGGAATATTAGGTGAGTAAATAATGCTGCTTCTATTATATTTGTCAGATAGTTGGTACGTGAAGAATTTGGACAAAAGGATAGCGAGCTATGGGAAACTTACTAGATAAGACTTTTGAACATAACACAAGAGTTGTTATGTTCAAATAAAGGCCTCCTCCTCCCCTTCAGCAAGGCTGAAGGGGGAGAGGAGGCCTTTATTTGAACATCAAAATATTTGCGTTGTTATGTTCAAAAGACTTATTAAGTAAGTTTCGTTCATTTTTGGCCAAGTTCTGAGCTATTTTATATATATATGCAAATGAGCTTTGAAATGGACAACTGGGCGTTTTTTTTTTTCGTTATGGAGTCAGTCTCACAGACATAGGAGCAGGTGCAGACTGATTGCCCATGGGCGTCGACACAGAAGCTGTGTCTGGCAAATCCTTTACAATATCAATCAATCCTGATACGTTGTTTTTTTTTAACTTTTCGTCGAACACAGAATAATTGAGGGAACAAGGATTTGTTGACTTAAAACTCAAAGGAAGTAGATTAAGCTTATTCTGTTCTTTTTCTAGCTGCTATATGGAACAAAATTTCAATACGATGCATATTACAAAGTAACTTTAATTTATATTATTACAAAATTCATTTAGCTGGGCGGTATTACAGCACTTCCTTGTGGCTTTATTTAGGCATTTTGAGTTGGTTTTACTCTAGAAATGTAAGGCCTTACTATAAAGTGCCCAATTTTGGCACTCTATAGCAGTATCGTTTTGGCATGGGATGGTGATATATTATTTGAACTCTGAGTTGAGGTGTTACAAAATTCAGTCCTAGTAAGTGACTAGGACACTGCTGCTTGGTTACTGAATGGCAGTATTAGTTGAAGTAATTCTGTACTAATGTAAATAAATGTTAAAAAGTGTCAGCACCTAAAGTAATAAGTAATATGTAATGTATTAAAATTCTGCCTCTGGAAATAGATACAATATGTAAAGGGGAGCAAGGAGCTGTCTGAGCGGCTGCAGATTTGTCCTTGTTGCTGTACAGACAAACTTATTTCCATTGAGTTCAAGAGAAGCCAGCTCATCCGTGCATCAGTGCACAAAGTAAGGGTTGTCCTCAGTGTTATCATTGTGGTATTATTCTGGGCAGTAGTGGCCTTGAATATTACATAACTCAGGGTAGTATTGATCTGTATAGGGGAAATATAACGTGGCATTGGACCTCCATAAATGACAATATTTAATTCCCCAAAGGAACCTCTGCGCTTTCTTATCATTGCAGTTCTTTCGTTGCAAGGATCAGTAGGGTCCCAGGAAGCTTCAGCTGTCAATAAATTATGGCATATCCTAGCAATAATTTACCATTTGAAAAAAAACAAAACCTTTAAAAAGTACCTTCCGTTATATAATACTTCTGATATGTCACAGAGACATATCAAAAGCTTTCATCATCCTGACAACTTTTTATGGATTTACTTGGGTGAGCTAAAAACAATGGATAGACTATGATTCAAGTCTACAGGCTTCAACTCTCTGAGAAACCAATGAGCTACAAGCATCTTCTTTCTAGGGAATGGTGGGAGGTATCAGAGACTACACCCCAGTGATGAAAACCTCTGATATGTCTACATATAGGTTTTCTATACTGGACGTGTTGTTTGAAGGGGTTGTCTCATGAAGACATGTATATGAAGAAGATATAGAAGGTGATTAGATGCTCAGGAACCTCCAGTCTATGAGCCAAAATGGAGAGACAATATGTTAAAGCGGTTCCTGTTCTGGAGGACTGGAGTCGTCTATATATAACATAAATAGCCATTCATTTGACTTGTCACTATGTAATATTACATTTCCCTTCCTCCTTTCTCGTCTCTGATGGGACAATCCTTTAATGAACTTGTGTTGGCTGATGTTCTTCTCTCTTACATGCAGTTGAGGATCGCAGTTATAAATGATTTCTACTTTTCAGTTTAAGGCTATGTTCACACGGAGTATTTTGGGGGAGGAATATCTGCCTCAAAGCTCCAAACGGAATTTTGAGGCAGATATTCCTCCCCCAAAATACTCCGTGTGAATAGCAATGATCGCGCCGTTTTTCGCCCGCGGCCATTGAGCGCCGCGGGCAGAAAACACGCTTTCTCCTGCCTCCCATTGAAGTCAATGGGAGGTCGGAGGCGGAAGCGCCCGAAGATAGGGCATGTCGCTTCTTTTTCCCGCGAGGCAGTTTTACTGCTCGCGGGAAAAAGACGCCGACGCCTCCTATTGAAATCAATGGGAGGCGTTCTCGGGCCGTTTCTGCCGAGTTTTGCGACGCGGTTTCCGCGTCAAAAAACTCGGCAAAAGACCCCGTGTGAACATAGCCTTACGCTACAGTACATTTACATAACAAGGTTATTACTTGCGGTAAATGTGTCATTGTTGTGAATAGGGTTTTGCAAAATTCTATTCACACAATGCAGCCATAAACTGTATGGTTTATCCATTGGAGTGCTGTTGCATTTTTTACCATGGTATTTTCCCATCAACTTGAAGTAAAAGCCCTGTTTTCCCTTGTATTACTATGCAACAAATGCACGTTATACTATTCCACATACCTATTATTATAGAAACTATGGCGTTTTTCCATTGATGTTTTACTAAATTCCATTTTTGGATTATATATAAATACACTGGCCATTTCCAATTTTACCATAGACTGGCCAAATAAAGAGATATAAAGGGCATCATCACAATGCAGACTAGGCATATCATAATAATTATAATATTGATCATGTGCAGGGAAATGCATAGTAAAAAAAATTAAACCAAAAAATTAAAGGGGCTGTCTGGGCATGGGATGGTTTTCCATACAGATGACCTATCCATAAGATAGGCTATCAGTATATGATGGGTGGGGGTCCGACACCCAGACCTCGAACCAAACAGCTGTTCCGGCTTTCTCCGGGCACCGGATGTTATGCAGTGCCCGGTGTCGGAAGCAGATGACTCGTACACTGTATAGCAGCCATGCTGCAGTACTGCAGCTCTGCTCCTAGTCACTTGAATAGGAGAAAAGCTGCAGTTCTGCAGCATGGCCGTTATCCTGTGAATGAAGCCATCTCCTTCCGGCACTGACCACTGCATAACTTCCAGAGGCAGCCGAAACTGCAGATCGGTGCGGAGTCCGGGTGTCGTGCCCCCTCCGATCATATACTGATAACCTATCTTGTGGATAGGTCGTTAGTATAAAAAAAAACACGTACGGACAACTCCTTTAAATCCAGTGACTTACGGTTGAGGTGGTTCGCTTTATTTTTCATATTTGTCAGGGCTAGACCATTGTGAAGTGTTCTTACAGCTACAACTTTACTCTTCGGCAAATCAAAGTCTCGACTCCAGCAGGGCACAAAAAATAAATGTTTTAGATGCCATAGTAACCCAGTTGCATTACCATGGTATACATTGTCTACCACATTGCCTACCAGCTGCCACATAAAAACTGCCTGCTAACCCCATAAACAGTGTCAGCCATGCTGCCACTTTAAACAAAAAATGCACAGCTGGGCCGATGCATTGTGCTAGCCATGGTACTCAAATGCTGTAAAACAAAAAGATCATTACATTTCCTAACAGCATTGTTTGGCCTAATTCTACCTTAATTTCATGATTTGCAAACAGATTCAGGGCGCTGAGGTTTATACATTGGTGTAACTATAGCCGTAACAGTCATAGCAGCTGCAATTGGGCCCAGAGGTCTAGAGGGCTCAATCAGGTTGCAAGAACATTGTTCCTTTTTGTGGAGATTACAAAGTTGGTGGCTTTCTGCTATCTAGCACCACTATATGGGTTCTCTGATATATGGGACTATTATCCATTTCTTCAAGTCTTGCTACTTATGCTGCTTTGTTCGCTATCAGCCATATCCATCACTCAGCTGAACTGACGGTTTGGCTGAGAGTGGGTCCTGTGTGTCTCTAACACACAGGATCCCGATAATATTGATCACATTTAAGCTGAACAACTTAGATGTGATCAACACCCGCTCTTAGCTGAGCCATCATTTCAGCTGAGTGACAGATTTGGGTGTTAGTGAATGATGCAGCTTCTAAGTATAGAGGATATATGAAGGCCGCATCTGAAAAATTATAGAAAATGTTTAACACCTTAGTGACCAGCCCATTTTAGGCCCTAATGACCAAGCTATTTTATTCGTTTTTCTATAGTCGCATTCAAAGAGCTATAACTTTTTTGTCTACATAGCTGTATGAGGACTTGTTTTTTGCGGGATTAGGGCAGATACACACGAACGTTGCGTTTTTGCGCGCGCAAACAACGCTGCGTTTTGCGCGCGCAAAAACCATTTGACAGCTGCGTGAGTCATCCGTGTCTGATGCGCGGCTGCGTGATTTTCGCGCAGCCGCCATCATAGAGATGAGGCTAGTCGACGGCCGTCACTGTCCAAGGTGCTGAAAGAGCTAACTCTTTCAGCACCCTCGACAGTGAATGCCGAACACAATATCGCAAAACCTGTAGAAAAAAAAGAAAAAGTTCGTACTTACCGAGAACTTCCCGGCCGTTGCCTTGGTGACGCGTCCTTGGTGACGCGCCTCTGTTGACATCGGGCCCCACCTCCCTGGATGACGCGCCAGTCCATGTGACCGCTGCAGCCTGTGCTTGGCCTGTGATTGGCTGGAGCTGTCACTTGGACTTAATTGTCATCCCGGGAGGTCAGACTGGAGGAAGAAGCCGGGAGTTAGCGGTAAGTCAGAACTTCGTTTTTTTTTCTACAGGTTCATGTATATTGGGATCGGAAGTCACGGTCCATGGTGCTGAAAGAGTTTAACTCTTTCAGCACCATGGACAGTGACTATCTCCTGACGTCGCGTACCGATAATTTTTTTGCCGGGTTCGGCCAAAACGAGTTCGGCCGAACCCGGTGAAGTTCGGTTCGCTTGTCCGGCTTCGCTCATCGCAAAGACACTCCGTTTGGATGTTCGGAAACAGAAAAGCATGTGGTGCTTTTCTGTTTTCATTCATCCTTTTCACTGCTGTTGCGCGAATCATGCTCGTCCCACGGAAGTGCTTCCGTGTGGTGAGCGTGATTTTCACGCACCCATTGACTTCAATGGGTGCGTGATGCGCAAAATACGCAGTTATTGAACCTGTCACGCTTTTTGCGCAGCAGACAAACGCTGCGCAAAAAGCACGGACTGTCTGTACTGCCCCATAAACTTGTATTGGTCCATGCGTGCCGCGTGAAAACCACGCGGCCCGCATGGACCGAATACACGCTCGTGTGAATCCCCCCTTAGTTTTACTTTTTAATAGCACCATTTTTGGGTACATATAATTTTTTTATTAACTTTCATTAACTTTATTTGGGGGGACGTAAATAACATGTTACCTTTATTCTATGGGTCGGTACAATTACGGCGATACCACATATGTAGAGGTTTTTTATGTTTTACGACTTTTGCACAATAAAAACACTTTTGAACTAAAATTATTTGTTTTTGCATCGTTGCTTTCCAAGAGCCGTAACTTTCTTATTTTTCCATCAATGTAGTGATTTTTTGGGCTTGTTTTCTGCGGGACGAGAAGTAGTTTTGATTGGTACTGTTTTGGGGTGCATGGGACTTATTGATTCATTTTTATTATGACTTTTTTGGGGGGCAAGGGAAAAAAATTGCAATTTCGCCATTGTTTTTTGCAGGTTTCTTTTACGGTGTTCACCTTGCGGTTTAAATTACATATTAACTTTATTAATGGAGTCATTACGGTCGCGGCGATACCATATACGTGTACTTTTATTTATTTTTTACACTTTTACTAAATAAAACCACTTTTTATGGAAAAAAATGGTTTTATTTATTTTTTTACTGTAATTTTTATTATTTATCTTTATTTCACATTTATTATTTATTTCACTAGTCCCACTAGGGGACTTTACTGTGCGATCTTCAGATCGCTTCTATAATGCTTTGGTATACTTCGTATACCAGAGCATTATTGCCTGTCAGTGTAAATCTGACAGCCAATCTGTTAGGACATGCCTCCGGCGCGTCCTATCAGGCATATGTCCAGGGCAGACCTTGGGGCTTTTATCAAGCCCCCGGCTGCCATAAGACCCCATCGGAGCCCCGAGATTGCATTCGCGGGCCGCCGATGGGTGACAGAGGGAGCGCACTCCCTCAGTAAACAAAGTTAAATGCCGCGGTCGCTATTGACGGTGGTATTTAACGGGTTAAACGGCCGCAATCGACGTAAACTTCGATCGCGGGCGTTGGAGCAGGAGCTCAGCTGTCATCAGACAGCTGAGCCCCGACTCCAGCCTGCACGGGAGACCCGTGCAGGACTTAGACTAGGCTCACGTGAAAAGGCGTCAGCCTAGCCTAAGGCCCCTTAGTGACGAACGTGAAAAGGCGTATTGGTGGTCACTAAGGGGTTAATATAAATCAACATAAAAAATATTTTAAAACAGCTAAAACATACATTTATTAAAAAAAATAAAGTTGCAGCACAAGGATGCCACAAGAGGGAGCAAACTGAATACAAATTTATACAAGCTCACTGAGCAAGGTAAAGTGGAGTACTTGTCCATAGTAACCAATCAGGTCATTGCTTTCATTTTCAAAAGGGCCACTGAGAAATGGCAGCTGGAATTTGATTGGTTGCCATGGGCAACTGCTTCACTTTTCCCTTGCACTAGTTTTAATAAATCTCGCCCAGTGATCCTGTATAAATCATTACTCCCTTTGATCCTACTAATTATAAATGATCCCTGAATTTGATCTATGGCGGTTCTTCGGTGGTCTTTCCCTATTGAAAAAGAGCAGTCAGTGACCAGCATTATAACCATAAAATTTGAGAATCTGTTTTTATATAAAAAGTCACTTAGAAAATGAAAGAAGAGCTATGAGGGTTATAAAAAACAGGTGATTTCATGTTTTATTTTATTTTTCAGAAAAAAGGCATACAAAATATGAGCTATAGGGAATCACAGGAAGGACATTTAAGGGAGTAATTGACCAATGGGACCCCACTGGTCCCTAGGATGGAGCATGCGCAGCTGTTACCGTTTCTCCCATAGACATTAATGGAGGGTGACTTCCCGTGCTTGCCCACTTTTACACTGGATGACGGGGTCTGGAATATTTAGTAGTGAAATGAGGGCACTTTCCTCTGTTCCAACACTTTTAGTAGACATGCTGGTGTCTGGGTGGCATCTGTATTCACCTTACAGTCCAGAAACAGGGGAGAGTGAGAAACAGCATCATCTCCATACAATTTGTAGGGTCACAGCGCTGGTCTTGTAATGGCATCAAGCGGTCTGTAGGGTGGCAGTTGAACTGACCAGTGCTGCAGCATCACAGTTGTCATAGCAACTGAGCCCAACTCTGCCAACAAACAGTGGAATGTACCACTACATAAACAGGTAAGAGTCACCAAAATAAAAAATATGATATAGAAAGGCAGCCATACAATTAAAAACATGAAAAAGTGAAAGTTCTGCGTCTCGCTGCTCTCTTCTCTTTTTTTTTAAGCATTTTGCTGCAGTTTACCTGCTCTTTTATTTTATCCACCCATCTATGGTTCAGTCCGTTATTTGATTACTGATTGGTTGATTTAAAATTCTACATTTTACCTATAAAAGTATAATTAAAGGGCAAGTTACCATGTATTTTCCAGACAGTTTTTAAAACTTAGACGTGGCAGAATTTTTCAGCTGCAAATGTTGGTGCAAATTTGGGGCAATTACGCAACGAATCTGCACCAACATTTGCATACTTGACAGGTAATTTAGACGTTGCAGATATCACAGCGGACTTGCCACAGATTTCAGTTTTTGCATTGCAAAGGCTGAAATACGCAGTGAAATTCCGCTTCTTCTCAGCAACGTCATGAGCATGCTGTGGAGGAAAAATTCTGCACCGCAGCCTGATTTCCGCACAGTTATTTTCTGCAACGTCTGAACTAAGTTTCCTAAAAATGTATAAAAAGGCTGCTGCAGAATGCCACTGCGGACTGTCCGCAGCTGAATTCAACAGCCATTCCGCCACGTGTGAATGTGCCCTTAATACTTACTTAGGCTGTTTACATGTAATAAAATTGCTGCAGAAATTGAACTGCGGTGCAGAATTTTTAATCTGCAACATGTCAATTTATGCTGCAAAATGGTTGCGCATTTGTTTCAGATTTCGCCATTGAGTTAAATGAGAAAGGAAAAATCTGCAGCAAATGATCAGTGTCGGGAGTTACCCTGCAGAAAAGCTGAGACGCCACAGGAAAAATAACAAGCAAGAAAAAGGATTTTTTTAACTTTAAAATAAAAATAAAACATACTTCTCCCTCTCGCGATCCAGTAGCAATGCCTCACTGCTCTACTGGGTTGTTCTCTGTAGAGCCAGCCTCCTGGGATGACATTTCCTCCCATGTGACCACTGCAGCCAATCACAGGATGCAGCAGGTCACATGGAAAGCAACGTCATCCCAGGAGGAGGTGCAGTGATTGATCGCTGCAGGAACGCCTGAGTAGGTGAGTATGTTCTTTTTTTTTTAATACCCTATTCCCCCCTGATATCCTCTGCAGCGGCAAATCTGGTCAAAAATCTGCACCAAATCAAACACGATTTGCAGTGGACTTTTGTCCGGATTTCCCTAGAGTATCTAAGGACTCATGCACACGAACGTGCTATTACGGCCGCAATTCCCCTGAAAATACACGGGAGAATTGCGGCCCCATTCATTTCTATGTGGCCATGCACACGACCGTAGTTTTTACGGTCCGTGCATGGCCCAGGAGCCCGCACCGCAGAAAGAACGGACATGTCTTATTACGGCCGTGTTCTGCGGTCCGGACTCATTGAAAATATAGGCCGTGGCCATGTACATGGCCCGCGATTTGCGGGCGGCTCGCGGCTGACAGTCCGCTGTCGGCCGACCCGAAAATCACGACCGTGCAAATGACCGTTGGACAATTATCTTTATGGAACACACAACTATTATTACAATGGCCAAACAACTTATTTGGTTACAACACTTAAGACTTCATAGTGTCATGAATGTGTGTTTTAAATGTTATTTTGTTTTATACAGTACTCTTAGAGTACTTTTTTACAGTAGTACAGTGGCTCAAACAATACTTTACTGTACTTATATATATCTATATATATATATATATCTATATATATATATATATACACTACCGTTCAAAAGTTTGGGGTCACCCAGACAATTTTGTGTTTTTCATGAAAACTCACAATTATATTTATCAAATGAGTTGCAAAATGACTAGAAAATATGCAGCAATTACAGCATTGCAGACCTTTGGCATTCTAGCTGTTCATTTGCTGAGGTAATTGGGAGAAATTTCACCCCATGCTTCCAGAAGCCCCTCCCACAAGTTGGATTGGCTTGATGGGCACTTGATGGGCACTTCTTGCGTACCATACGGTCAAGTTGCTCCCACAACAGCTCTATGGGGTTGAGATCTGGTGACTGCGCTGGCCACTCCATTACAGATAGAATACCAGCTGCCTGCTTCTTCCCTAAATAATTCTTGCATAATTTGGAGGTGTGCTTTGGGTCATTGTCCTGTTGTAGGATGAAATTGGCTCCAATCAAGCGCTGTCCACAGGGTATGGCATGGTGTTGCAAAATGGAGTGATAGCCTTCCTTATTCAAAATCCCTTTTACCTTGTACAAATCTCCCACTTTACCAGTACCAAAGCAACCCCAGACCATCACATTACCTCCACCATGCTTGACAGATGGCGTCAGGCACTCTTCCAGCATCTTTTCAGTTGTTCTGCGTCTCACAAATGTTCTTCTGTGTGATCCAAACACCTCAAACTTTGATTCGTCTGTCCATAACACTTTTTTCCAATCTTCCTCTGTCCAATGTCTGTGTGCTTTTGCCCATTTTAATCTTTTCCTTTTATTAGCCAGTCTCAGATATGGCTTTTTCTTTGCCACTCTGCCCTGAAGGCCAGCATCCCGGAGTCGCCTCTTCACTGTAGACGTCGACACTGGTGTTTTGCGGGTACTATTTGATGAAGCTGCCAGTTGAGGACCTGTGAGGCGTCTATTTCTCAAACTAGAGACTCTAATGTACTTGACTTGTTGCTCAGTTGTGCAGCGGGGCCTCCCACTTCTCTTTCTACTCTTGTTAGAGTCTGTTTGTGCTGTCCTCTGAAGGGAGTAGTACACACCGTTGTAGGAAATCTTCAGTTTCTTGGCAATTTCTCGCATGGAATAGCCTTCATTTCTAAGATCAAGAATAGACAGTCGAGTTTCACATGAAAGCTCTCTTTTTCTAGCCATTTTGAGAGTTTAATCGAACCCACAGATGTAATGCTCCAGATTCTCAACTAGCTCAAAGGAAGGTCAGTTTTATAGGTCCTCTAAACAGCAAAACTGTTTACAGCGGTGCTAACATAATTGCACAAGTGTTTTCAAGTGTTTTCTAATCATCAATTAGCCTTCTAACACAGTTAGCAAACACAATGTACCATTAGAACACTGGAGTGATGGTTGCTGGAAATGAGCCTCTATACACCTATGTAGATATTGCATTAAAAACCAGACGTTTCCAGCTAGAATAGTCATTTAGCACATAAACAATGTATAGAGTGTATTTCTGATTAATTTAATGTTATCTTCATTTAAAAAAACTGTGCTTTTCTTGCAAAAATAAGTAAATTTCGAAGTGACCCTAAACCTTTGAACGGTAGTGTGTATATATATATATATATATATATATATATATATATATATATATATATATATATAGCAGGAACAAAGAACAAGTAACGGCACCAGGACTTCAATGTTGGGGAGATGTTGGTTTATTCACCACCAGGTGGAAAGAATGAGCAACGTTTCGGTTCACACCTGAACCTTTCTCAAGCTGTATATATCTACGGCGCAGGCTTTAGCTGTCTGTCTGAGCGAACGGGAAGCTAAATGTCGGGTGCCCGACAGAGAGAGACTGCTGGGAATCCTGGAGAGCAGATAGAAACTGCTGCCTTCTAGTCATAATGTGAATGGCGCTGTGTAAATGCTGAGCCGAAAAAAAGCTCAGAAATTGACCTGCTGTGCGTTTTTTTTTTCTCCGCTGCATGTCAATTGTATTTGCGGAATTGCTGCTTATTTGTTGCGGGTCTTCCCCATTGAATTTAATTGGGGGGGGGGGGTAAAACCCGCAATAAAAAAACAGTTGTTGCATTTTTTTTGTGGCGGAAGTAATTAAAAAAAAAAAAATTACATAGAATTCTGTGTGTCTTTGTCCAGGCCGGCCTCCTGTGATGACGTTTCAATCACAGGCTGTAGCGGTCACATTGGATGTAACGTCATCCTTGGAGGCCGGGATGCAGGACGGTGGAGGGACGCGTCACCATGGCTACGTAAGTATGAATCTTTTTTTTTTTTTTAGGTGGCAGTTTTTCCCAGCAGACACTCCAGTCGAAGAACTGCACCGCAATTTGGTGCGGTTTTTCGGCCGGAATTCCCTGCGGAACACAGGGCGAATACGCTGTGGGCTTTTACGCAGCATATCTGCCCTATGTAAACATGCCCTTACATTGGAAAAACATTGGGTAATAGAAATTAAATAAAGTCCCCCAAAGCTCTTTTTTGACCGTTGAGGTCAAACAAAACTTAATTAAACAATAAATACACATAAAATACCCACCCAATAAAAGCGAGAGAGTAAAAAAAGCTTATTATTTTACTATTATATTCAATTTATAGGTCTAAAAATTTAAAAAAAACCAAAAAGGATGTGCCTAAAAATTAGAAAGCAACAAACCTACATTATTTATGAAAAAAAATTCACAACAACAACACGTCCTCAGCGTAACAAATAAAAACGTTATAGGCGTTTCATTAGCACATGCTAATTATGGCTAAACAATGTATTTTCCAGGCTCAAAATAGCCTGTTCCTGAATCGGTTAATCCAGAATGTCTGGGATTAGAAACATTATCTTGTTATGTTCAAATAAAGGCCTCCTCCTCCCCTTCAGCCTTGCCTCTCCATCTCCAAAATTGGTGTCTTTACCAATCCTTTGCGTTACTTATTATTAAAAGCAGCAAACAGTAAAGTTACCATAGCCTAGGACCTCATCATCCAGGAACCAGTCAGTCCAGAATACTTTAAAAAATAGTTTCAAATCCCTGCCTATCAGATATCACATACTACTCTGTACAAATTAGTAGAGACTGGTGGCAAATTGACTAAACCCAAGTCCCTATGGACTCCCTGGTTTCAAAGACTAAAATAACATAGGGAAAACCATCATGTAAAATAAACTCATATGACTTCCTAACAAGCAAATGGTGCCATACCACGACACCTACATGGAATTTTGAAAAAAAACACGTCTCTGTTCCCAATACCTTCCAAGTTTATTGGTCTCAGGCATTTCTCCAAAACAAACATGATACCATCTCAGACCACACAATTGTACCTTGAGAGAGGAGCAATAACATAAGCATTACAACTCTCTTTATTGCCCTGTCCAAATCCAGCTAAAGGGACCTACCCTAAATTATTCCACTACACATGCAGCACCAATATCCAAGAAGGGCCCAATAACTGAACCAAACAAACCACTTCTGACCAGACACTTCCATTGGAAATTAGGTGAAAAAATTGGAAATTACACAGTGACATGATCTGGCAATTTCATCATATTACCAATGTGACCATCATTATTTGAGGTACATCTAACTTCAACGTAACAGAATAACATATACAAATATAATTTAAAAAAATCTAGATAAAATCTCTTTGATTATACACAACCAATCAAAAGCAAATGAGAGGTCAACATTAACATGATATGTGTGCAAGTTTAAAACAAAATTGAAAACTATACCAAAAATCTCAACTTTTTTACAGTAAACAGGAAAATGCAGATGAATTAATTCAGCCAGAAGAGTACACCCCTTTATAATCTTACTTTATTTATAGCTCTACAGATAAAAAATGTATAGATTCTTTAGTAATACACATGATAGCTACATATTGGAAAACAAACAAGGCCTGGATATCCTAAATCTACACAATTTATCATCACACATAAGCTCTACTAATCTGCTTCAGACCGGGTTCTTTATCTATAAACCTATGGCACCACTACAGGCATTGGCTTTAAGCACAATTTACATATGAGTCTCCAACCATTTGTAAAACAGCTCTTGGAATATTAGCTGAGAAAATAATGCTACTTCTATTATATTGGTCAGATAGTGCGTATGTAAAAAATATGGGCAAAGAGATAGCGAGCTATGGGAAATTTACTAGGTAAGACTTTGGAACATAACAACACAATTATTGTTATGTTCAAATAAAGGCCTCCTCCTCCCCTTCAGCCTTGCCTCTCCATCTCCAAATTGGTGTCTTTACCAATCTTTTGTGTCACATTGTAAATAGCAGCAAATATTAAAGTACCTATAGCCTAGGACCCCATCATCTGGAAATCCAGTCAGTACAGCATTCTTAAAAACATAGTTTCAAACCCCTGGCTATTAGATATCACATACTACATAGAAGTGGAGACTGGTGACAAATTTACCAAAACCAAGTCCCTGTGGAGTCACTGGTTTCAAAGACTAAAAAAACACAGTGAACCACATCACTAAAATTAGGTCAGATGACTTCCTAACCAGCAAATGGTGCCATACTACGACACCTAAACAGAATTTTAAAAAAAGGAGATATCTTTATTCCCATTACCTTTCAAGGTTATTGGTCTCTGGCATTTCTCCAAAACAAACATGTTACCATCTCAGACCACACAATTTTACCTCGAAAGAGAGTAGCAAAAACATAATAATTACATCTCTCTTTATTGCCCTGACCAAATCCAGCAAAAGGGACCTGCCCTAAGTCATTCCACTACACATGAAGAACCAATATCTAAGGAGGACCCAGCAAACCACTTCTGACCAGGCATCTCCACTGGAAATTAGATGAACATAATGGAAATGACACAGTAAAAAATTACATATACAAATATAATAAAAGAATCTAGATAAAATCTCCATGATTATACACAACCAATCAAAAACAAATGAGGACAACATTAACATAAAATGTGTGCAAGTATAAAGCAAAATTGAAAACTATACCAAAAAATCCCAACTTTTTTACAGAAACAGGAAAACGCAGATTTAATTCACCCAGAAGTATATACCCCTTTACAATCTAACTTTGTTTTTTATAGCTCTACAGATACAAAATGTATTGATTCTATAGTACCACACATGATAGCTACACATTGGAAAACGTACAAGGTCTGCATATCCTAAATCTACACAATTTATCATCACACAAAAGCTCTCCCAATCTGCTTCAGTCTGGGTTATTTATCTTTAAACCAATGGCACCACTACAGGCATTGGTATATGATAAATATGTTCAAATAAAGGCCTCCTCCTCCCCTTCAACAATGCCATCTCTAAAATTGGTGTATTTTCCAATCCTCTGCGTCACTTATTATAAATAGCAGCAAACAGTAAATTTCCCATAGCCTAGGACCTCAAAAAAATTGTTTCAGAGGGGGCGTGGCTGGACGAGCTGGAGAGCAGACGTGTGTGAGTGAGCTCTCCAGCAGCCTGTGCAAATAAGGGACAGACCGGGCAGAATAATGGGGAAAACTCGCTCCAAAAAGACCCCACGGGGTACCCAGATGCAAGGGGGTACAGATACCCCGATTTCTAAATTCTTTCAGCCGCTGGCAGCCGGAGATTCGAGCTCCGAAGGAGCTGAGACACCGCCCCTGAGAGATACGTCGGCGGGAAGAGGGGTGAGCAGCCCCACGCAGCTAGCCCGGAGTCTGCAGGCGCTGATTGCGCAGGAGACGGAGAGGACAGAGGATGGGGCCCCCGATCCCCTGACTGAGGGAGACAGACAGGAGAGAGGAGGAGTGCGGGCGCCCTTGGCCGATGTGCCCCGGACCTCGAGGGAGCTCCAAGATGGCGACGCCAGGGACCGAGGTGAGCCGCTGCCAGCGATGGCGGATGTCGGAGCCTCCCTGGGAAGAGGACAGGCCCAATGTGTGGGGCAGCCGAGGCAGAGGAGGGAGGAGGAGACTGTGGAGTGGTGCACGGGCGAGAGCAGAGGCATCCACTTACCTGTATCTGCCCGTGCCTCGTGGTGGGCCCAAGATGGTGGCCGGGACCGGAGCGTAGCAGCAGCACTCGAGACACACGCTGGGGAGGGGAGAGGAAGTGTGTCGGCAGATAGCCTGATGCAGGTCACCGAGAGGGACCTGGCAGAAGTGGCCCCAAAGACGAGCCAGGCGAAGAGGCATGAGCAGGAGCCAGGTCAGCTTAAGGCAACGCCTGGGGAAGAGGAGGGGAAGGATTACTCCTCAGAAGAGCGGGGGAGAACCCTGGAGACGTGCAAGAGACGGGGACATAGGGGAAGAGTGGGAGAGAATGACTCCCCACTCTCCTCTGGAGGAAGCAGTCTCTGGGGGGATTTACCGCCGCCGGACCGGGCAGCCCAGGCACTCAGGGGTCACCCGGAATTACAAGCCCTCTTGGCGCTTCTTCCCTCTAAAAGGGAAATGGAGGAGATGGCAGCCAACTTGAAAGTAGCGTGGCGTAGGAATCTACATGTGGTTCAAACAGAAGTAACGACCTTACGAGCTCAGGTGGGCGCACTGGAAGCTTGGAAAGACTCGGTGTCGGACACTATTCAACAGATCACGAAGGCGCAGAGAGTCTCAGACTCACAACAGCGACAGTTACAAGGGCAGCTAGATGATCTCGAAAATAGGAACAGGAGAAACAATATACGGCTGAGAGGCCTGCCAGAAGCAACTTAAACGTCTGACCTAATGCCGACGCTGACGGGGATCTTTAATACCCTACTGAAACGCCCAGTGGACACTTATATTGAGATAGACCGAGCTCACAGGGCCTTGCGACCACAAAGTGCGGATGCGACGAGACCACGAGATGTCATCTGCCGTATACACTACTACGGTCTAAAAGAAAAGATTCTGCAAAAGGCGAGGTTGAAGGCGGAGATTGACTTCGACGGGGACAAGATACGCCTGTTTCCGGATCTGGCGAGATGCACCTTGCGGCAGCGTGGGATTATGCGTCCTTTGCTTTCGGTGTTGCAGCAGCGGGGGATTGCATATAGATGGGGATTACCCTTTGCCATGCACGTGAGAGTGGAGGACAGAACTGTCTTGTTACATACACATGCGGAGATTCCGGGATTTCTGAAGGCCCTGAGATTGCCTGATATCCCCCTACCGGATTGGGAGACCTTCCAACTAGAGGCGGTACAAAGAACGGGGGCGCCGGGACCTGGACGGGCCGCGCCTGGGACACTAGAGAGAGATGGATCGCCGTTGCCGCAGAGACCGCACAGGCATTCGAGAGGGTCCCCGCCCAGATTTCGGGAGCGGTGATGTGATGTTTCTGATGTGTCTTTAATCCCGTTGTTTTGCAGGTGTTCACCGAGGCGGGGAGCCCCGAACCCGCTAAGTTTGTTTGTTTGGGTACTGTAATGCTATGCTTTTCTGACGAGGGGTTATAGAACCCGGGTATAGACATCATTTGTGGAGTTAGGGTCAGGAGTGATTAGCCAATGCCCAGAGCGGGATTATGCTAGACAGTTAGAGTTCCCATAGGTTTTTCAAGTTAACAAACAAAGAGTCTGTCCCTTTATGTAAATACTTCAGCAGGGGTGGTTATGAAAGGCTGTGGAAGTGAGCGAGGTCTCTATATTTGCTGTTACCAAGTATCAGGGTACTATTCTTCGGTAGTCCTCTGTAACCCCCACATAGGTTTATCGCTGCGACTGGACTGGTTCTAACCAGTGATATAAGTGCCGAGGGGCACAACTTAGTATAGTGCTGTGACAGGATGTTTTACTTGTCATGTGTTTACTGTTTTTTCTTTTCTCTTACCATCCATTTTCTATTTTTTAGGGAATGCTGTAGTAATGCAATGTATACTTGGACGGAGTGCGATGTCCGTGGTGTCTTGGACGGGGCGGTGGGCATGGCGGCAGTTTCTGGCGAATGCAGGTACTTTGTGATCAGATGCATCTGAAGTTCCTTTGACTTCAGGGATAATGGCTGATTTCACCATCTCATCCCTGAATGTGAAGGGATTTAATGTTCCGGAGAAGAGGTCGCAGAACTTGTATGCTTCACACAAGCAGAGGACCCAAGTGCTTTGTGTGCAGGAAACCCACTTCCGGTCGGATCAGGTTCCAAGCATCCGTAATAAGTATTATCCGGTGGGATACCACTGTTGTAATCCACAGGGCAAGACTAGGGGGGTGTCTATCTTTCTACATAAGTCATTCCAGGGAAAGGTGATAGACACATGTATTGATGCAGAGGCACATTTTCTGTTTCTGAAGTGTGAGGTGGGGGTCCGCACGGTCACGATAGCCAATGTCTACGCCCCCAACACTAACCAGGTTCCTTTCTTCTTAAAAATGTTGGCAGCTCTGAGCTAGTTCTCGTCAGGAGCACCTATCCTGTGTGGGGACTTTAATCTAGCTATTAATCCATTACTGGACGCGTCCTCTGGGCGGACTTCCCTGGCATACAATAAATTGAACAAATTGAGGAAGAGGCTTAGGGATATGCGGCTTTGCGATGTATGGAGGCTGACCCACCCGGATGATAGGGACTTCACTTTTTATTCGTTCACCCATAACTCCTATAGTAGGATAGATTACGTAATGATTCACCATAGCCTACTGTCCTTTGTGACAGCGTCCTCTATCGGCAGTATACTTTTATCTGACCACGCTCCGGTGTCATGTGCATTGCGCTTTTCACGGCAGCGTCGCAGTGACTGTACTTGGCGGTTGAATGAATCTCTGCTGCAGTACACAGTGTGTAAAGCAGAATTGAAGCAGACGGTGGAGAATTTTAGGGGAGATCATGCTGGGGATGACACGGCGTCAGCGATAAAGTGGGAAGCTCTGAAATGTGTTCTCAGGGGTGTTCTCATCAAGCATGGAGCTCGCCTTAAGAGGGAGAGGGGAACAAAGCTGCAGGCACTGTTAGTAAATGTAAAGTCCCTAGAGGCCCAGCATAAGCAGACGCTACAGGAGAACACGCTTAGGGAATTGACCAAAACTCGGCATGAGGTCCAACTGTTGCTGGACAAACAATGTGCTCGGCTCAGTCAGGTGGGTTCCCGCTATTACTACAAGTGGTGCAAAAAGGCAGTGAGAGCTTTGGCAAGGGCATTACGCGAGAGAGGGGCGGCTTCCTTCATTCCATCGATTCGAAACCCAGCAGGGGATTTGGCATTTAAAACGGAGGATATAGCGTCGGCCTTCTGCGAGTACTATGCCTCGCTGTATAACCTGCGCTCCCCCACTCGGGGTACGGCCCCGCCCGACACACCGCCCTCGTTATCGGAATACCTCAGGGACACAGCGTTGCCACAGTTGTCTCCAGACGAGGCGGTGGGTCTAGATTCGCCATTCAGCAGAGAGGAGATACTACAGGTGATTAGAGCATTGCCGACAGGGAAGAGCCTGGGGCCTGATGGGTACACAGCGGGATTTTATAAATCCCTGGCAGAGGACCTGGTGTCGCCGCTGCAAGATTAGTTTAACTCCATCTCAGATCAAGTGAAGTTCCCCGACTCCTTCTTAGAGGCTCATATCACGGTCATACCGAAGGGGGGTAAAGATGCGCAACATTGTGCGAACTATAGACCAATCTCGCTCATTAACACAGACGCTAAGATGTACGCTAAGTTGATAGTGAATAGGCTAGCTGGGTATCTGGGATCCCTGATTCACCCGGACCAGGTGGGTTTTATTCCACAATGCGAAGCCAGAGACAATACGCTTAAGACCTTCTCTTTGCTGCATCATGTGACGAAGAATAGAGTGCCCTGCATGCTTCTGTCACTGGACGCAGAGAAGGCCTTTGACCGGGTGGATTGGGGGTTTCTGGAGGTGGCTCTGAGTCAGATGGGGGTAGGTCGCCTAATGTTGACACGTATCATGGCCCTCTATAATCATCCACAGGCGCGGGTTCGAGTTAATGGTTCACTGTCTGCGCCGTTTAGGATAGGTAATGGGACTAGACAGGGCTGCCCACTGTCGCCCCTGCTGTTTGCGGTGGTGATGGAACATCTTTTGGTGGCAGTGCGACGTAACGCTGACATTCGAGGGGTGCAAGTTTGGGAGATGCATTTTAAGGTGTCAGCATTTGCTGACGATTTATATTACATTACAAGCCCGCTCATCACATTGCCGTCCCTGATGAAAGCCATTCAAATGTATAGCTATTATAGTAACTATAAGGTGAATATGTCTAAGAGCGAGGTTATGAATATATCTTTGCCAGGGGAGGTCGCCCAGCAGGTGCGTAGCAATTATCCCTTTTCATGGCAAACGGGTTTGTTGAAATATCTTGGGGTAAGGATACCTGTGGTTCATGCGGACTCCTACTCTCTTAATTTTATGCCTATCCTCCAAACACTCAGAGCCGATTTAGACAAATGGGAGCCCAAGGAGTTTTCGTGGCTAGGTAGAATAAGCGTGATAAAGATGAACATCTTGCCACGATTAATGTATATTTTCCAGACGGTCCCGTGTGTCTTGCCCAGGGGCTTCTTTCTGCAGTTAAACAAAGCACTGGCCAGGTTTGTGTGGCAGACCACCGCGAATAGCGAGAACTACTCTGTTCAAGAGCAAGCAGAAAGTGGGGTTGGGATTGCCTGACTGTTTGGCCTACTACTTTGCGGCAGTAAGTGCTAGGATCCTAGATTGGTTCCACCATGCGGAATCTAAATTGTGGGTGGGGTTGGGGAACCAGCTGGCGCCGGTTCCTCTCACAGTCCTCCCATGGCTCCGGGGGCAATACATTAAGGGGAGGGAGATTGATGGACTCCCTCTGGTGGCGGGACAAGTGGTACTCGCGTATAAACGCTATCGTAATCTGGCCATAGGGATTCCTGGTGGCGATATCCCATAATGCAGACTTCCTGCCGGGTAGGCTACCTACCTTTCTGCCCTTCTCGGTCAGGCCTTCACCACTGACGTTTCGTCATGTTCTGGCGGACATGGGGTTGAAGTCCTTTGAGGCGCTTGTCCCGGAGCCAGAGAGATCTTCGGTGGGGCGTTGGGACTTTCTGCGTCTCCAGCACTTTTATAACACTAACAGGGAAAGGCTATCTTTGCACAGAGATCTAACAGCGATAGAGCAGCTATGTGTTGCTGATTCTCCCCCGCCACGGGCTATTTCCCTTCTATATAAATGTTTTCAGGAACTACATAATGAGGCTCCACCGTCCTTTGTGAAGGGGTGGGAGAGAGAACTTAAGTCACCACCTTCGCTGGCGGACTGGGCCAAAGCCTTTAAGTTGTGCAATAGTTTCTCCATCTCATGCAAGGCCCAAGAAACGAACTATAAGATTTTGTTGCGCTGGTATAGGGTCGCAGCAGTGCTTCATTCCTTCTATCCGGCAGTCCCGGATGAATGTTGGCGGTGTGGTAGAGCGGGGGGAACTATGCTGCACATCTGGAGGGAATGCCCGGTACTTCAGCCATTCTGGGTAGCTTTGGTAGACCTTATACAAAAAATCACGAGTCAGGTAGTCCCTAACACCCCGGAGGTGTTGCTTCTTTCCATGTTCCCTGGAGCGGTTAAAAAATACTCAAAAACTCTGATTAGCTTTTTTGTGATCGCAGCCCGCACAGTGATTCCACGATTATGGAAAACTAGTAGTGCACCAACAATCACGGAGTGGTTTCAAGAGATTTTGCTGCTCCAGAGATTGGAGGAGGCAACGCAGGCCCAACGAAAAGCACCGAGAGCGGGATGATTGGTCTGGCTGGAGTGGCAAGAGTTCTGTGAGTCGAATGAGTATCTGCTTTACGCATAGGCCATATAGGACATCGCATAGGAGAGTGTTGACCTGGTCCGCCGTGGAGTTGATAGTGGGAGGTTGGGTCCTCTGGTTGTGTATGTTTTTTTCTCCTCTATCCGATGTAGTGTTGATGATGCTTCGTCACAGACTAAGGGGGGATTCACACAAGCGTGTATTCGGTCCGTGCGGGCCGCGTGGTTTTCACGCGGCACGCATGGACCAATACAAGTCTATGGGGCAGTACAGACAGTCCGTGCTTTTTGCGCAGCGTTTGTCTGCTGCGCAAAAAGCGCGACAGGTTCAATAACTCTGCGTATTTCGCGCATCACGCACCCATTGAAGTCAATGGGTGCGTGAAAACCACGCAGGTTGCACGGAAGCACTTCCCTGCGAACCGACTGAAACAGCGCACCAGCTGTCAAAAGGATGAATGTAAACAGAAAAGCACCACGTGCTTTTCTGTTTCCGAACATCCAAACGGAGTGTCTTTGCGATGAGCGAAGCCGGACAAGCGAACCGAACTTCACCAGGTTCGGCCGAACTTCACCAGGTTCGGCCGAACTCGGCAAAAAAATTATCGGTACGCTACATCAGGAGATAGTCACTGTCCATGGTGCTGAAAGAGTTAAACTGTTTCAGCACCATGGACAGTGACTTCCGATCCCAATATACATGAACCGATAACTCCCAGCGTCTTCCTCCAGTCTGACCTCCCGGGATGACAATTCAGTCCAAGTGACAGCTCCAGCCAATCACAGGCCAAGCACAGGCTGCAGCAGTCACATGGACTGGCGCCTCATCCAGGGAGGTGGGGCCCGATGTCGAGAGGCGCGTCACCAAGGACGCGTCACCAAGGCAACGGCCGGGAAGTTCTCGGTAAGTACGAACTTTTTCTTTTTTTTCAACAGGTTTTTCGATATTGTGTTCGGCATTCACTGTCGAGGATGCTGAAAGAGCTAGCTCTTTCAGCACCTTGGACAGTGACGGGCGTCGACTAGCCTCATCTCTATGGTGGCGGCTGCGCGAAAATCACGCAGCCGCGCATCAGACACGGATGACACACGCAGCTGTCAAATGGTTTTTGCGCGCGCAAAACGCAGCGTTGTTTGCGCGCGCAAAAACGCAACGTTCGTCTGTATCTGCCCTAAAATATCTTCACGCCTGCCGTGATACCCGCTGTCTTGGATGCATTTTCAATGTTGAGGGTAATATAACTATGTGTTTTTGATGCCTAGGTACTGTGTCCAATGTGCTAACTTAATCTCTGCTGGTACAGAGGTCGATATTATGCCATCCTGAAGTGTTGTATGCATATTACGGCTTGTTTATTGCTACATATCGACATGTATGTATGCATTTTGTAAAATGGATGTAAATGTACGTGTGTTTATACATTTCTGTGTGCTTTGTTTTCTTTGTATGGAAAAATACCCAAAAAGAAAGAATGTTTAAAAAAAAAAAAAAAATAGTTTCAAACCCCTATCTATCAGATATCACATACTACTCTGTTACACAAAAATAGAAACTGGTGGCAAATTTACCAAACCCAAGTCCCTGTGAAATCACCGGTTTTAAAGACTTAAAAAAAAATAGTGAACACCATCATGTAAAATCAAAACATATGACTTCGTAACTGGCAATTGGTGTCATACTGCGACACCTACATGGAATATTGAAAAAAGCAGACATCAATATTCCCAATACCTTCCACAGTTTTTGGTCTCTGGCATTTCTCCAAAACAAACATGATACCATCTCAGACCACACAATTGTACCTTGAGAGAGGAGCGATAACTTAAGCATTACATCTCTCTTTATTGCCCTGACCAAATCCAGCTAAAGGGATCTGCCCTAAAGTCATTCCACTACACATGCAGCACCAATATCCAAGGAGGGCCGTATAACGGAACCAAACAAACCACTTCTGACCAGTCACCTCCATTGGAAATTAGATGAAAATAATGGAAATGACACGGTGACATGATAGCAATCTCATCATATTACGAATGTGACCATCATCATTTGAGGTACATGTAACTTCAAAGTAACAGAATAACATATAAAAATATAATAAAAGAATCTAGATAAAATCTCCATGATTATACACAACCAATCAAAAACAAATGAGAGGAAAACATTTAGCCCTTCCCGACATTTGACTTAGGGGTACGCCATGAAAAGCTAGTGCTTCTTGCATTTTGCCGTATCCATACGCCAAATGCGTGGCACCGGCTCAGAAGCTTAGCCGGTGCCATCATCGCCGGATGTCAGTGGTATCTTACTGCTGACATCCCGCTGTAATGTCGGGGACTGTAATTAGCTTCAATCCCCGCCATTAGCCCCTCAAATGCAGCGCTCAAACGTGATCGATGTATTTAAGAGGTTTTCAGCTCATCGGAACAACAGCAATGAAATTGCCGGGGTCCTGGTGGCTACAATGGCAACCAGAGGCCTATTACTGGCCTCCCGGTCTGCCTAGCATGGTCGTAAACTAGGACCCGCCCGGCGGCAGGGCCTGAACGGCTTCCGTAGCTGCCGCCAATATGGCACCGGCTCAGGGGCTGAGCCGGTGTCATCAGCGGTGGATGTCAGCTGTATGTCCCGCAAAAAAACAGCCCTTATACCACTACGTCTATGAAAAAGTAAAATTAGTTAAGGCTCCAATAAGTCAGGAAATTAAAAATATGCAGTTGTGCAGGTCCGAGGGGAACATTTCTTCTGTTTCAAGAGGCGATTTATCAATGTCACAATGATCACCATTGTGATGTCACAATGATAGCCATTGTGATGTCACAATGGTCCCAATTGTGATGTCACAATGGTCGCCACTGCATTGTCACAATGATAGCCATTGTGATGTCACAAAGGTCGCCATTGTGATGTCACAATAGTCGCCATTGTTATGTCACAATGGTCATCATTGTGATATCACAATGGTCGACTTTGTGATGTCATTTTATAAGTTCAGGCCCTATTGTCTGAGGCTTTTAATTATAATGTATGTAAATATGCCACGGTACTGCAAATTATAATCTGAGGTTTTTTATGTGGAGTTATGAGGTGAAGGTCACCGAGTGTTGTCACTCATAAGTAAGAAGTACATGGCAGCAATGAGGGCCCAGAGGTTATGTTACCTGAGTGTCTTTAGGTTTGAGGAAGATGCTGCCCACGACCTGTTATATCTGCAGGGGTAAAAGTCCCATTAGGACAGTAAGTAACAGTGCAACACAATTCTTATAACCAATAGATGTGCCGTGGCAGGAGAAGTTTGGATTATTGCCAACATTAGTAGGTTTAACTGAAAAGGAGTCATATAATACAGAGAAATTAGCAGAAATATTTGACAATGTTACAGATTATATGTTTGATGTTTTGAATGTAACTTCTGCATTTGTTAGATAATTCATATACAATAGTGTGAGATGTTTTAAATGCTGCCCAAGGGGCATGTACCAAGTAGTTGGCCCAGCATGTTGCTGTTATATAGACCTTTTTGGCATTATGCAGGTCAAGTATGATATAGAGAAAGAGTGGCCAGAGTGGTTGTCATGCCTAGACCCCTCTAACTGGTTTGAGGGTATTGGGGGATGGATAATGGGTTGCTCCAGAGTGTCCTGTAGGGTTGTTTTATTATGTATTGCATTATATTTGCTTCTGTGCCTCATATTTTGAAGTCTGTCAAAACTCTTGCAACGCTTCGCAGCAAAGGCTCAAAAATAATTAGGCTGGGTTCACACGACCTATTTTCAGGCGTAAACGAGGCGTTTTACACTTCGAATTACGCCTGAAAACACGGCTCCAATACGGCGGCAAACATCTGCCCATTCATTTCAATGGGTTTGCCGATGTACTGTGCCGACGACCTGTAATTTTACGCGTCGCTGTCAAAAGACGGCGCGTAAAATAACAGCCTCGGCAAAGAAGTGCAGGTAATTGGAGACGTTTTTCATTGAATCCAATGAAGAACAGCTCCAAATTACGTCTGTAATTGACGCCTCGCAAAACTAGAGTACGAGCAATTACGTCTGAAAACAGCTCCGTAATTTCAGCCGTAATTGACGTTATCATGTGCACATACCCTAACTCACCAGCCTGGATCCTGTGATCAAGTATATTTTATGAGTGAAATGAGTATGAGTTAAAGAGGCTCTGTCACCAGATTATCAAATCCCTATCTCCTATTGAATGTGATTGGCTGCAATGTAGATAAGAGCAAAGTGTTGTTGTTTTTTGAAAAACTATCATTTTTGCCCAAGTTATGAGCAATTTATATTTATGCAAATTAGCTTTTCAATGGACAACTGGGCGTGTTTTCTTGTTTTACCAACTGGGCGTGTATTGTGTTTTTACCAACTGGGCGTGTATTGTGTTTTTACCAACTGGGCATTGTGAATAGAAGTGTATGACGCTGACAAATCAGCATCATACACTTCTCATCGTTCCCACCCAGCTTCTTTCACTAAAGACACACAGCGTGATGTCACCCACAGGTCCTTCAACCTTGTCGTCGGACAAAGAAGATACATCGGCTCCAGGCGTCCAAAAGGTTAATATGCTCGTCTCTAGGGATTTTACTATGCTTACCTGCACATGGTGATGCTGCTGCAAATTCAACTGTACGCCTGGAGCTGTGGTGTCTTCTCTCTTCCGACGCCAAGGTTGAAGGACCTGTGGGTGACGTCACGCTGTGTCTGCAGTAAAAGAAGCTGGTTGGGAATGATGACGTCACCCACAGGTCCTTCAACCTTGGCGTCGGAAGAGAGAAGACACCACAGCTCCAGGCGTACAGTTGAATTTGCAGCAGCATCACCATGTGCAGGTAAGCATAGTAAACTCCCTAGAGACGAGCATATTAACCTTTTGGACGCCTTTTGTGAGGTCAGACAAAGATGTTAGATGAGAGGACTTGGCTTGCAATCTCTATTCTATTTCATCCCAATGGTGTTCGATAGAGTTGGGGCAGAGCTCTGTGCAGGCCAATCAAGCTCTTCTACACCAAACTCACCTAATCATTTATGGACCTTGCTTTGTGCACTAGAACAGAAAAGGACCTCCCCAAACTGTTCCCACAAAGTTGGAAGCATACAGTTGTCCAAAATGTCTTCGTATTTTGAAGACTTAAGATTTCCCTTCACTGGAATTAAGAGGCCTAGGCCAACCCCTGTAAAAACAACAACCCATAGCATTATCTCTCCTCTGCCAAACTTTACAGTTAGAAAAAAATGGAAAAAAACAACAAAGCGCACAATAGTGCATGAAACTGTGATTTGCATGTGCTCACCTGGTGCGGTTATGCTGGGAGCATAACATCCAGTATAGCAGAATCCAAATAAATAGCCTCCACGGTATGTAGGTAACAGGATCAGGTTGCAGCCCAGGACCCGGTTTGAGAACTTAGGCAAAGAAGTCTCAATATAGATATGGAGGAATAAAGGAAAAAACTGGTATTTTCCAGGCGCTACCGATCGGGGTGATCATCCATAATAAGTAAAATCTAATTTCCTCAAGGATAAAGATGAAATCGGTAGTAAAAAGGATTTATTGACATGAATATAAAACACTACAGTAGACTGTTTAGCAGCGAACTGTTTCGAAACCGGACCGGTTTCTTCCTCAGGTAGCATATAAATGAGTGAATGGGTGGGGTGTCGGTTAAGTAACCGAATGAAAGGTCAGTTTAGGGCAAGAACTACCGGGTCGGGTATACAGGTCAAAATAGCTAAAATTACGTATCAAACAATACACATAGTTATACAAATAGTTACAAGCAGTTAAAATAAAAGATAAATATATATATTAAATAAAACAATGTCTGCATTCTATTAAAACTTAATTGACTTCCATATATTATAAGATGATACTCCATTTGTATGTTAAGCTCCCTTTATGATAACCATGGTTGGGAAATAAACAATTTTTAAACTATACATAGATCCCAAATGATAAGAAAACTATGGTAGTTATTATTTTTAAAGATCTCTTTTATCTAATTTTTAAACAGAATTTTTAAGACATAACACACATACATATATATCTGTATATATATATTTTTAATCCCGATTAATAAAGGATTCTTTGTAATTGTTAGTTATCTCCCGATTATAATATATGGAAGTCAATTAAGTTTTAATAGAATGCAGACATTGTTTTATTTAATATATATATTTATCTTTTATTTTAACTGCTTGTAACTATTTGTATAACTATGTGTATTGTTTGATACGTAATTTTAGCTGTTTTGACCTGTATACCCGACCCGGTAGTTCTTGCCCTAAACTGACCTTTCATTCGGTTACTTAACCGACACCCCACCCATTCACTCATTTATATGCTACCTGAGGAAGAAACCGGTCCGGTTTCGAAACAGTTCGCTGCTAAACAGTCTACTGTAGTGTTTTATATTCATGTCAATAAATCCTTTTTACCACCGATTTCATCTTTATCCTTGAGGAAATTGGATTTTACTTATTATGGATGATCACCCCGATCGGTAGCGCCTGGAAAATACCAGTTTTTTCCTTTATTCCTCCAAACTTTACAGTTGGCACTAGGTTTGCAGAATGCATTGAAATATCGATACTATTTAGATACCATGCTCCCTCAAACGATTCAATACTGTTAATTCATGTATTTCGATACTAAGCTGTGCGACCTCATTATTGTAACACATGAATTTAGTCAATAGCATGATGTGATGTGGCCGGCGTTGCATTAAAGAGCAGCGCCGGACACATCACTTCATGCTGATCACTAGGGTGTGAATAAGCGCTTGCAATCAGGAGTTGGACAATGGCTGTAATACACAGCCACAGCCCTGCTCTAATCTCTCATCTCTACCGCTATTCCCTTGAATGGCGTGATCAAAGCTGACTGTAGCATTCAAGGGGGAAATCCCTGTGACGCGATCGAGGGACATACCATTTACGGATAGACAGCCCAAAGTCCATTGAAGGACCCCAGGGCTGTCTGACCATATTTCCTGTTGTTAGGTCATACTTAGGTATGTCCTAACAACTACCTGTACACAGTCTAATGTACTGGCATATAGATATATGCCAGTACATTAAAGTTTAAAAATAGAAAAGTTAAAAAAATTTTTTTTTTTATAATAAACGTGAAAATAAGTCTTAATACATAAATTATACACATATTTGGTATTGTCGTGAGCGTAATAATCTGCACAACAAATTTGTAGCATCATTTATGATGTGTCGCTGTAAAAAAATAAAATAAAAACGGCTTTCTTTCACTTATTAATGTAAGGCTGTAATGGCAGGAAGGAGGTGAAGGGAACATGTGAGCCCTAATCTACCCACCGCCCTGTCCCTGCCTACATGCAACGACCCGCCCTAGGCGACGGGGTACAACTTGGCGGCGGTCCCTACGCTGTCTAAGTGCAAGGGAGTACAAACAGGGAACACGCAAGGGAAGGGGCAGTAGCCCACGGAACGCTGCGAGGAAACGGAGCGGTGAATGAGTCAGTCAGGATCAGGATGAAGTGGAGTATACCAACGAGAGCACGGAGCAGGAAGCAAGCCAGGGGCAAAGCGAAGCAGGATAAACGGAACTGAAGCAAGGCAGAAGCACGGCAGAAGCAGGCTGGAGCAAGGCAGCAGTGGGGCCAGGAATCCAAGAAGAATAACAAGCACTGAGGAAGAGAACACGGCAGGTATAAATGGACAGGGGGCGGAGCTAACTCCGACTGACCAGGCCGCGATAGGCTCTCCCACTCCTGAGCCTGCCACCCTGGTTAGTGGGAGCCGGTGTCAGTCTAAGAGGTCTGGCCTCAGGTGTCGACTGATTAATCCCGGGAGTATACCCAGACGTAGTACCTGGCAGATCCTTTACAGTACTCCCCCTTTTATGAGGGGCCACCGGACCCTTACTAAGAGGATCCGGTTTAGTGGGGAAGAGAAGGTGGAACCTCCTGATCAATACCCCAGCGTGAACATCACGAGCAGGTACCCAAGTCCTCTCCTCCGGCCCGTATCCTCTCCAATGGACCAGGTACTGGAGGGAGACCTGGATCATCCTACTGTCCATAATCTTGGCCACCTCGAATTCCACCCCCTCAGGGGTGAGAACGGGAACAGGAGGTTTCCTCGAGGGGGACCAGGACGGGGAGCAGCGTTTAAGGAGGGAGGCATGGAAGACGTCATGTATGCGAAAGGATGGGGGCAGCTCCAGACGGAAGGATACAGGGTTGAGGACTTCAATGATCTTATAAGGTCCAATAAATCGGGGAGCAAACTTCCTGGACGGGACCTTAAGGCGCAATTTCCTGGACGACAACCAGACCAGATCCCCGACGACAAACCGGGGGTTACCAGAACGTCTACTATCAGCCTGAATCTTTTGTACGCTCTGGGACGCCTCTAGGTTCTTCTGAACCTGGGCCCAGACTGTGCACAGTTCCCGATGAACGTCCTCTGCCTCGGGATTATTGGAACAACCAGGAGAAACGGAGGAGAACCTTGGGTTAAACCCGAAATTACAGAAAAACGGGGAGACCCCTGACGAGTTACTGACCCGGTTATTCAGGGAAAATTCGGCAAGGGGAAGGAATGAGACCCAATCAAATTGACAGTCAGAGATGAAACACCTTAAATATTGTTCCAGGGATTGGTTAGTCCTTTCCGTTTGGCCATTAGTTTCGGGTTGAAAGGCGGAGGAGAAGGACAGATCAATCTCCAACTTTTTACAAAAAGCTCTCCAAAATAAGGAAACAAATTTTACCCCTCTGTCAGAAACAATATTGACTGGGGCCCCATGGAGACGCAGGATGTGTTTAACAAACAACGAAGCTAATTTCTTGGCGTTAGGTAGTTTCTTAAGGGGCACAAAGTGGCACATCTTGCTAAAGCGGTCTACTACCACCCACACCACCGACTTGCCCTGAGATAGAGGCAAATCGGTGATAAAATCCATGGAGATATGGTTCCAAGGTCTCTGGGGAATGGGCAAGGAACGTAGTAAGCCCGCAGGTCGGGACCTAGGGGTCTTGGACCTAGCACAAACCTCACAAGCGGCGACGTAAGCCCTAACGTCTTTAGGCAACCCAGGCCACCAATAGTTTCTGGTAATGAGGTGTTTGGTACCCAAGATGCCAGGATGACCAGATAGTGCGGAGTCATGGTTCCCCTGAGTACCCTTAGCCGGTATTGCAGGGGGACAAACAGTTTGTCCCCAGGGAGGTTCCCGGGAGCTGAACCTTGATCAGCCGCGATGTCAGAAGCTAAATCCGAATCAGTGGCAGAAACTATTATACCAGGGGGTAAAATACAAGCAGGATCCTTCTCGGAAGGAGGATTGGCCATGAAACTACGTGACAGTGCATCAGCCATAATATTTTTGGACCCAGCCCTATAGGTAACCAAGAAATTAAATCTGGTAAAGAATAGTGCCCAACGAGCTTGTCTAGGATTAAGCCTCCGGGCAGATTCTAGGAAAACCAGATTCTTGTGGTCAGTAAGGACCGTTACCTGGTGTCTGGCCCCCTCCAGGAAGTGGCGCCACTCTTCAAAAGCCCATTTAATGGCTAAAAGTTCGCGGTTGCCAATATCATAGTTACTCTCCGTGGGCGAAAACTTCCTAGAGAAGTAAGCACAGGGGCGGAGATGGGTGAGGGAGCTGGTACCCTGGGACAAGACTGCCCCCACTCCCACCTCGGATGCGTCAACCTCCACAATAAATGGCTCCCTTTGGTTGGGCTGAACCAGCACGGGGGCCGCCGAGATAAAGCACTTCTTGAGGGTCTCAAACGCCTGGACGGCCTCAGGGGGCCAATGGGGGACATCAGCACCCTTGCGAGTAAGGTCCGTAAGAGGCTTAGCGACGACCGAGAAGTTGGCAATAAATCTCCTGTAATATTTAGCGAACCCCAAAAAACACTGTAGCGCCTTCAGGGAGGCAGGTTGGACCCATTCCGCCACAGCCTGAACCTTGGCAGTGTCCATGCGGAATTCATGAGGAGTGAGGATTTGACCTAAAAATGGTATCTCCTGTACCCCAAACACACATTTTTCGGTCTTCGCAAACAGATTATTTTCCCGGAGGACCTGGAGGACCTTCCTGACATGCTCCACGTGGGAGGACCAGTCCTTGGAAAACACCAGTATGTCATCAAGGTACACTACAAGAAAATTACCCAGGTAATCTCTCAGGATTTCATTAATAAAATTCTGGAAGACGGCAGGGGCATTACACAACCCAAAGGGCATGACCAGGTATTCGAAATGACCTTCGGGTGTGTTGAACGCAGTTTTCCACTCATCCCCCTCTTTGATGCGGATAAGGTTATATGCCTCCCGTAGATCGAACTTAGAAAACCATTGGGCCCCCTGAACCTGATTAAAAAGATCCGGAATCAAAGGAAGGGGATACTGGTTCCTTACGGTGACCTTATTCAGGTTCCAATAATCAATGCACGGCCTAAGACCACCATCCTTCTTCCCCACGAAGAAGAAGCCAGCACCTACAGGAGAAGTCGAGGGGCGAATGAAACCCTTGGCCAGGCATTCTTGGATATACTCCCTCATAGCTTCACGTTCAGGACATGAAAGATTAAATATCCTACCCTTAGGAAGCTTGGCACCAGGCACCAAATCGATGGCGCAATCGTAATCTCTATGAGGGGGCAACACCTCGGAGGCCTCCTTAGAAAACACATCAGCGAAGTCCTGAACAAACTCAGGAAGCGTGTTTACCTCCTCCCGGGGAGAAATAGAGTTAACCGAAAGACATGACATCAGGCATTCACTACCCCATTTGGTGAGATCCCCAGTATTCCAATCAAACGTGGGATTATGCAGCTGCAACCAGGGAAGACCTAATACCAGATCGGACGATAATCCCTGCATCACCAGTACAGAGCACTGCTCCAAATGCATGGAGCCAACAAGGAGTTCAAAAACAGGAGTATGCTGAGTAAAATAACCATTAGCAAGAGGAGTGGAGTCGATACCCACTACCGGGATAGGATAAGGCAAATCAATAAAAGGCATTTTTAGAGACATAGCAAATTCCACAGACATGATATTAGCAGATAAGCCAGAATCCACGAAGGCACTGCCCGTGGCAGACCGGCCAGCAAACGAGACCTGAAAGGGAAGCAAAATTTTATTATGTTTCATATTAACGGGAAATACCTGTGCGCCCAAGTGACCTCCCCGATGATCACTTAGGCGCGGAAGTTTTCCGGCTGTTTATTCTTGCGCCTGGGACAGGTGTTCAGTAGATGCTTGTCGTCCCCACAATAGAAGCAGAGACCATTCTTCCTGCGAAACTCTCTACGTTGTCGAGGGCACATGGAGGCCCTGAGTTGCATAGGTACCTCCGAGTCCTCCGTGGAAGAGCGAGGAGACGGGACCTCGGGGGGAATCGCAGGGAAGTCAGAGGGGAACACATTGAAACGTTCAAGCTGACGTTCCCTGAGACGTCGGTCAAGTCGTACTGCTAGGGCCATAACCTGGTCTAGGGAGTCAGAAGAGGGGTAGCTAACCAGCAGATCCTTCAGGGCGTCAGATAATCCTAACCTAAACTGGCACCTTAGGGCCGGGTCGTTCCACCGAGAAGCTACGCACCACTTCCTAAAATCAGAACAGTATTCCTCAACAGGTCTCCTACCCTGACGTAAGGTCACCAGCTGACTCTCGGCTAAGGCAGTCCTGTCAGTCTCGTCGTAAATGAGTCCGAGGGCAGAGAAAAAATGATCAACGGAGGAAAGTTCAGGGGAGTCAGGAGCCAAGGAGAAGGCCCACTCTTGGGGCCCTTCCTGGAGTCGGGATATAATGATACCCACCCGCTGGTTCTCGGAACCTGAGGAGTGAGGTTTTAGGCGGAAATAAAGTCTGCAACTCTCCCGGAAGGAGAGAAAAGTCTTACGGTCCCCTGAGAACCGGTCAGGTAACTTGAGGTCGGGTTCTAGAGGTGAGGTGAGGGGTACTACTAAGGCAGCGTCACCCTGGTTGACCCTCTGAGCCAGGGCCTGGACCTGTAGGGAGAGGCCCTGCATCTGCTGGGTCAGGGTCTCAAGGGGGTCCATTATAGCGTCAGCGTAGGAGAAATGGTAGACTAGGTATGGGCTTGTTATTATGTAATGGCAGGAAGGAGGTGAAGGGAACAAGTGAGCCCTAATCTACCCACCGCCCTGTCCCTGCCTACTTGCAACGACCCGCCCTAGGCGACGGGGTACAACTTGGCGGCGGTCCCTACGCTGTCTAAGTGCAAGGGAGTACAAACAGGGAACACGCAAGGGAAGGGGCAGTAGCCCACGGAACGCCGCGAGGAAACGGAGCGGTGAATGAGTCAGTCAGGATCAGGATGAAGTGGAGTATACCAACGAGAGCACGGAGCAGGAAGCAAGCCAGGGGCAAAGCGAAGCAGGATAAACGGAACTGAAGCAAGGCAGAAGCACGGCAGAAGCAGGCTGGAGCAAGGCAGCAGTGGGGCCAGGAATCCAAGAAGAATAACAAGCACTGAGGAAGAGAACACGGCAGGTATAAATGGACAGGGGGCGGAGCTAACTCCGACTGACCAGGCCGCGATAGGCTCTCCCACTCCTGAGCCTGCCACCCTGGTTGGTGGGAGCCGGTGTCAGTCTAAGAGGTCTGGCCTCAGGTGTCGACTGATTAATCCCGGGAGTATACCCAGACGTAGTACCTGGCAGATCCTTTACAAAGGCACCTGGTATTTGTAATGATGGGGGTAGGGAAACGGACAAGTGAGCCCTAATCTACCCGCCACTCTGTCCCTGCCTACTTGCAACGACCCGCCCTAGGCGACGGGGTACAACTGGGCGGCGGTCCCTACGCTCAGTAAGTGCACGAGACAAACAGACAAGGGTACACAAAGCTAAGGGAAATGGGGCAGTTGCCCACGGCAACACCGTGAGCAACAAGAGTGGTGAACGAGCCAAGTCAAACCAGGAGTGCACGAGGTACCAAACGCAGAGCAGGAGAGTAGTCAGTAAGCCGGGGTCAGTATGGAGCAGGATCAAATAGTCAGAAGCTGTAGCTGGGCCAGGAAACCACACGAGAAGAATCACAAGCAAAGGAGGAACAGGAAAGGCAGGTATAAATAGACAGAGGGCGGGAGCTAGCTCCGTCTGGCCAGGCTGCGATAGGCTCTCCCACTCCTAAGCCTGCCATCCTGAGTGGTGGAAGATGGAGTCAGTCTCAGAGACATAGACTCAGGTGCAGACTGATTACCTATGGGCGTATACACAAAAGTTGTGCCTGGCAGATCCTTTACAGTATTATGAATTTTGAACCTCCATGTGTCTCACATTAATAGTAATTACATCCATCATGTACCTCACACATTAACCCAATGTTGTCCTTTATGACTGAGAAACTTGATGGACATTACTATTAATGTCAAGTATCGGTACCGAAGTCCAAATTCTGGTATCGTTGGCACAATGCAGTCAGGCAAGTTACATTCTCCTCGCTTTCGCCAAACCCAGATTCATCTATCAGACAGCCAGATAGAGAAGCGTGATTAGTCACTCCACAGGACATGTTTCCAATCCTCCAGAGTCCAGGGGTGGCGGCTTTACACCACTCTATCTGACACTTAGCATTCTGCTTGGTGATGTAAGGCTTGGCTGCAGCTTCTCGGTTATGGAAACCTATGCCATGAAGCTCCCAGCTTTGTGCTGATGTTAATGCCAGAGGGGCTTTGGAGCTCTGCAGTTATTGAGTCAGCAAAGCGTTGATGACTTTTATGCAATATGCACCTAAGCACTCAGCATCCCTGCTCTCTAACTTTACATGATCCTCCAATTCGTGGCTGAGTTGCTGTGGTTCCTAAACGCTTCCACTTTACAATAATACCCACACAGTTGATTGTGGAATATCTAAGAGGGAAGAAATTTCACAAACTAACTTGTTGCAACGGTGGCATTATATTACAGTACCACACTCAAATTCAGTGAGCTCTTTAGAACGACCCATTCTTTCACAAATGTTTGTAAAGGCAGACTACATGGTTAGGAGCTTGATTTTATATACCTGTGGCAATGAAACTGAATGAAACACTTAAATTCAATGATTAAGAGGTGTGTCCCAATACTTTTGTTCATATTATGTACACTGTTCAGTCATAACATTAAAGGAACAGTGTCACCACAATTTTTTTTTTAATATGTTAAAGATGTTAGTGCTTTATTAAAAACGTTTGGATTAATTTGTGTGTTTCTGTGTTACTTTTTTTTATTTTTACACTTTTTCTTCCCTATGGGGGCTGCCATTTTTTTTTCCATTTCTGTATGTGTCGATTAACAACACATACAGACATGGAATACGGCAGCTCCAGTCCCATAGGGACTGCGAACGGGGCCCGTTCCATCCACTTTCGTGTACGCCGCTGTGTGGGAACAGCGCATGCGCCGCTCCCACACAGTTCAATTTGAAATGCGCGCCGTCCGGCGCCATTTTCCTGTGGACCGGAAGTCGCGGCCGGACAGTAAGTTTACTACTTCCTGTCGCGGCTTCCGGACTTGTGCACATGGAGCAGCGGCAGCAGACGGAGCGGATGGACCGGAGGGAGCGGCGGCGACTGGAGCAGGTAAGTTATTTCTATGTATGTTCGTGTTTCAGTGTGTTTACTACTGTATGTTAACCTTCTACACTGTGTGTTAGCTCAAAAAATGGCGACACACAGTGTAGGAGGTTAGACCGTTCAAACCCCTCGTTTATTCCGGCACTAGCCAGGATAAAGGAGGGGGGGATTCTGAGAGCTCACTAGACCGAGGGATTTTTACCCAATTTTGCAGCATAAAGCAATGTGGTTGCTTTACCACATGCAATGCTGTAATTTTGGGAATGGCTCCATCTAGTGACCAGTGCTGGGAAATATTATAAATTGAATCCAATTTATAATATTTCCTGACTCGTGAAAAAAAAATAAAAAATTTGAACAATGTTTAATCACCTATACACTAACTGTTTAATTTTAAAAAAAACATGTTTTGCTGGCAGCACATTCCCTTTAAAACCACCTGCCCAATATCGTGTGGTTCCCCCTTGCACCGCCATAACATCTCTGACCTGTTAAGGCATGGACTCCACAAGACCTCTGAAAATGTGTTGTGATATCTTGCACCAAGACATTAGTACAAGGAATTTAAAATCCTGTAAGTTACTAGATGAAGCCCCTCATGGATCGGACTTGTTTTTCCAGCACATCTTATGCTCAATATGGGGAATTTGGAGGCCAAGTCAGCACATTAAATTCTTTGTCAAGTTAATCAAGCCATACATGTTTTGCAGTGTGGCAGGGCGCATTATCCTGCTAAAACAATATTGTTGTCGTCACACGTGCTCTATGTTATGCCAATGGTCTGAGATAAACATCCTCCATAAACCAAACTTCCCACTACCATCTAAAATATTTTTCTCATGCTGCACCAGTCCTCTGGAATGTGATACCCCAGACAATTAGATTAGTTCCCAACATTCACAGTTTTAATTAAGCGTGCCCTGAAAACACATATTTTTAGACAGACCGGTCACATTCTATAATAAAACTGCTTTCCTTTGCCTCCCTATTGCATTAGTTATCAGAACGTGACCCCTTCGTTCAGGATTATTCCCCACACTCCTAGCACCCTAATGTACTTCATAACTGTCACACACAGATTGTCACGATCTGTGGGTATGTGGACCCACTAGGCCGCACCGCCGTAGCGGGGTAGCAGCTGGCCAAACAGAGTACCAAGTCAATATAAAGTCCGAGCCAAAGGGTACCTGTAATAGTCCAGACAGAAGCAACGGCACAGATGGGACCTTGGCGGCAGGTGATGCAAAACGTGGCAGATGACACCAGACATGGTCTAAGTCAGAAGACATAGTAGACGGCACAAGACAACTCCAACACTAGAGATGGCACAGGAACAGATACAGCACGGAATACAGGATAGAGGTAGCAGGGCACGGGAACACAGGTAACAGGATACAACTAAGGGACCATTTGCAAGACTAACAGAGGAATACAAACAAACGCTCAGGCAGGGATTGAAGGGGCAGGGCTCTTTTTATAGTCCAGGGTGATCTGGGAGTAATTAGTTAATTCTTAACATGGGTGCACACCGGCCCTTTAAGGCCAGTAATGAGCTCATGCGCACACCCTAGTGGTCACTGCAGGACGGGATGGCCGTATGTGCGGGCATCTTCGGGAGGAAGACGTCGGCAGGATGAAAGGGGTCCGCGGCCGTTACACAAATGCTGTCTGGCTCATCCAGCTTTATGTGTTCTACCCTAATTTATAAAAGGTGGCTGGCCATTGTACTAAACAATCACATTTTACATTTTGTGTCACACCTTGTTCCTCATAGATTGTAAGCCCTTGTGAGTAGGATGTTTTCTGTATGACGCTGTCCAATCAGCGTCATACAGTTCTCCACTTCCCAGCCCAACGTGATGTCAGCTTCAATCGTGAAATCATGCTGTGTTGCTGAGCTGGGAAGAGGAGAACTGTATGACGCTGATTGGACAGCGTCATACAGAAAACATTACACCGCCCAGAGAGAAAAGAAAGCGTCACCTCCCATTTGGCTATTAGAGCCACATTAGCATATATAGAAAAAAGCTCATAAGATGGTAAATAATAAACGTTTTGAAACACAATTTACACTGTAGTTATCAGCATCATAGCGCCTATTAGATTAGTTAGGCGATAGGGGATTAATAAACTAGTGACAGATTCTCTTTAACCCTTTTTAAGTTTTTCTATCGTTGCATTCAAAGAGCTACAAGTTTTTTATTTTTCCGTCGACATAGCTGTATAACGACTTGTTTTTTGAGGGACAAGTTGTATTTTTTAATAGCACCATTTTGGGGTACTTATAATTTATTGATTAACTTTTATTAACTTTTTTATTGGGGTAATAGGAAAAAAAACTGAAATTTCGCTACTCTTTTTTGTGTTTTAAATTTACGCCGTTTGCCGTGTGTTATAAATAAGATAACTTTATTCAGCGGGACATTACGATTGCGGTGATACCGAATTTATCTAGTTTTTTTTATGTTTTACTACTTTTACACAGTAAAAACTTTTTTTTCTAAATTATTTGTTTTTGTGTCGCCATATTTTAAGAGCCAGAACTTTTTATTTTTCTGCTGACATAGCTGTATGAGGGCTTTTTTTTTTTTTGCGACTTGTAGTTTTTATTGGTTTGGAGTACATGCGACTTTTTGATCACTTTTTATCAAATTTTTTTGAAGGCAGGATGACCAGGAAACAATAATTCTGGCATTGTTTTTTATATAATTTTTTACAGCGTTCACCATGCGGGTTAAATAATGCAATCGTTTTATAGTTGGGTTCGTTACGGACGCGGTGATACCAAATATGTGTAACTTTTCTTTTTTATAATAATAATAAAGTATCTCTGATCGATGCCCTGAAGCCCGAGGCTGTTAGTAACAGCCTGGGATTCAGGAGCACCCCGCTTGATGCGGGAAAACTTCTTCTGATGTGAAAAGAACTACTCCAAACGGCCGCCGTAAAAACATATGGCAGTCGTTAAGGGTATATTCACACGTAGTCAACAAAAACGTCTGAAAATCCAGAGCTGTTTTCAAGGGAAAACAGACCCTGCTTTTCAGACGTTTTTTTACCAACTCGCATTTTTCGCGGCGTTTTCACGCCGTTTTCGCGGCGTTTTTTACGTCCGTTTTTGGAGCTGTTTTCATTGGAGTCTATGAGAAAACAGCTCCAAAAACTTCCAAAGAAGTGTCTTGCACTTCTTTTGACGAGGCTGTATTTTTACGCGTCGTCGTTTGACAGCTGTCAAACGACGACGCATAAATAACAGGTCGTCTGCACAGTATGTCGGCAAATCCATTCAAATGAATGGGCAGATGTTTGCCGACGTATTTGAGACGTATTTCCAGACGTAAAACTAGGCAAAATACGCCTCGTATACGTCTGAAATTTGGCCGTGTGAACATACCCTTAGGGTATGTTCACACGGCGGGGGTCCGTAACGGCTGAAATTACGGGGATGTTTCAGCCTGAAAACATCCCCGTAATTTCAGCCGTACCGGCATGTGCAGGCGCTTGAACGCCGCGTCAATTACGGCCGTAATTAGCGCTGCTATTCATTGGAGTCAATGAATAGCGGCTCCAATTACGGCCAAAGAAGTGACAGGTCACTTCTTCTAAGCGGGCGTCTATTTACGCGCCGTCATTTGACAGCGGCGCGTAAATATACGCCTCGTGTGAACAGACAAACGTCTGCCCATTGCTTTCAATGGGCAGATGTTTGTCAGCGCTATTGAGGCGCTATTTTCAGACGTAATTCGGGGCAAAAACGCCCGAATTACGTCCGTAAATAGGCCGTGTGAACATACCCTTAGGAGGAAATCCAGTCAACTTCTTCAGCCTCAGCAGGAACATTTAGATTTGGAGGATCTAACTAACCCTATCTTATTTATCAGAGGATAAATTAGCAGAGGTGGAAATATTATGTTTTTGTGGGTGTTTCTTTGCTAAGGGCACAGGACTACTTCACCGCATCAATGGGAGAATGGATGGAGCCATGTACCGTCAAATCCTGAGTGACAACCTCCTTCCCTCCACCAGGACATTAAAAATGGCTCGTGGCTGGGTCTTCCAGCACGAGAATGACCCGAAACATACAGCCAAGGCAACAAAGGAGTGGCTCAAAAAGAAGCACATTAAGGTCATGGAGTGGCCTAGCCAGTCTCCAGACCTTAATCCCATCGAAAACTTATGGAGGGAGCTGAAGATTCGAGTTGCCAAGCGACAGCCTCGAAATCTTAATGATTTACAGATGATCTGCAAAGAGGAGTGGGCCAAAATTCCATCTAACATGTGTGCAAACCTCATCATCAACTACAAAAAACGTCTGACTGCTGTGCTTGCCAACAAGGGTTTTGCCACCAAGTATTAAGTCTTGTTTGCCAAAGGGATCAAATACTTATTTATCTGTGCACAATGCAAATAAATATATATAATTTTGACAATGTGATTTTCTGTTTTTTTTTTTTTAATATAACCTATCTCTCACTGGTAAAATTAACCTAGCCTAAAAATTCTAGACTGTTCATGTCTTTGACAGTGGGCAAACTTACAAAATCAGCAAGGGATCAAATACTTATTTCCTTCACTGTATTATATATATATATATATATATATATATATATATATATATATATATATATATACAGCACCAGAAACCAGCTCAGTACATAGATACAGCACCAGAACTAAGCTTAGTACAAACTCTATATACAACACCAGAACCAAGCTCAGTACATAAATACAGCACAAGAACCAAGCTCAGAACATAAATCCAGCACCAGAACCAAGCTCAGTACATAAATACAATACCAAAACAAAGCTCAGTACATAAATACAGCACCGGAACAAAGTTCAGTACATAAATACACCAACAGAACTAAGCTCAGTACATAAATACAGCACCAAAACAAGGCTCAGTAAGTATATACAGTACCAGAACCGAGCTCAGTACATAAATACATCCCCAGAACCAAGCTCAGTACATCAATACAACATCAGAACCAAGATCAGTACATAAATACAGCACCAGATCAAAGATCAGTATATAAATACAGCTCCAGATCCAGGCTCAGTATGTATATACAGCACCAGAACAAAGCTCAGTACATAAATACACCAGAACCAAGCACAGTCCATACATACAGCACCAGAACTAAGCTCAGTACATAAATACAGCACCAGAACAAAGCTCAGTACATAAATACAACACCAGAACCAAGATCAGTACATAAATACAACACAAGAACCAAGATCAGTGTGTATATACAGCACCAGAACAAGCCCGGAACATTTATACAATACAAGAACCAAGCTCAGTACATAGATAAAGCACCAGAACTAAGCTTAGTACATATGTACAAAAACAGAACCAAGCTCAGTACGGAGATCATTTGCAAAGTCAGGTTAGCCACTACCATATAAATTTGTACGGTGTGAAACCACAGCTTCCAGTATGACCTGCACAATAGAAAGAATATGCTATATCATCTGTACAGACCATACAGTAATAATTAGTCAGAGGCAGAATAAACTTTTAATCAGTGACTCATAGGTGATTAGAGTCATTCTCTTTTCCTTCCTTCTCCATCCAGTCCAGACCGCCATGATGACTTTTCCTGGACACAACTGCTCTCTGCAGAGTTTGTCGCTCAAATGCCTTCACTGCTCCCCCGAATATAGCAGCACCATATACTGAGCCCCTGAATATACTACCATACACTGTGTCTCTGAAAACAATCGTATCACACACTGTGCCCCTGAATATCGTAAGCTACACACTGTGACCCGGAGTGCAGAGAGGACAACTGTTAGTTTTTCATGGCGGTTTTGCATCAGTGTGCATCAATTTTCATTCATTTCCAGTCCGTCTGTCCGTTTTCATGGCCGTTAGCCATCCGTTTGTCATCTGTTTTTTAATGGTCGTTAAAAAAAAAGGATGGAATTCCTTTGTTAGGGCCTGTTCACATCACCGTTCATTTCCGTTCCGGGGTTCCGTCGGAGGTTTCAGTCGGGTGAACCCCGCAATGGAAAGTGAAACTGAAACCACAGCTTCCGTTTCAGTCACCATTCCGGCAGGTTTCCTGTTTTCCGACGGAATCAATAGCGGAGTCGACTGCGCTATTGATTCCGTCCGAAAACCGGAAACAATGAATTTTTTATTTATCGACCAAATTTTTTCACTAACATAAAGTACAATATGTCACGAGAAAACAATCTCAGAATCGCTTGGATAGGCCAAAGCATTCCGGAGTTATTACCACATAAAGTGACACATGTCAGATTTGAAAAAATCATCTGTGTTCACAAGGCCAAAACAGGCTGTGTCCTAAAGGGGTTAAAGCAGCGTATCCGCCTTTTGTGTCTTTACCCTCAGTGCTTAATTAGACGAACGTGTAATACGTCCGTGCAATGCGCGTGATTTTCACGCGCCTCGCACGGACCTATGTTAGTCAATGGGGACGTTCAGACAGCCCGTGATTTTTACGCAGCGTGTGTCTGCTGCGTAAAACTCACGACATGTCCGATATTTGTGCGTTGTTCGCGCATCACGCACCCATTGAAGTCAATGGGTGCGTGAAAATCACGCGCAGCACACGGAAGCACTTCCGTGTGACGTGCGTGATTTGCGCAACAGCAGTAAAAAGTAAGGATTGCGGACTGTTGGATTATGTTGCAGACAGTATTAGATAGAAGCCGGAATGCCGGCGAAACGCGCGTCGGGTGTCTAGCTACACCAATGCAATAGGTCCAACTTCTATCTAATACTGTCTGCAACATAATCCAACAGTCCGCAATCAATTCTGTGTCCATTCTTGCCCAGCCGTTGCTCTCAGGTGGGAGAGCGGCGTTTGTGTCTCGGCAGACGCTGCAGGGTGATTTCACTGACATTGTTCACTGAGTCATCACAGCGGTATACAGTGACTGCTCAGCCCGAACACCTCACTGTGCTGCTGCCTTTCCTTTCTCCCGTTCTAGCGGTGAGAAAGTCAAAGACACTTACTTTGTGTCTACAAACTGATTACAAGCACTCAGTAATCACTGCACTTCATACAGTGCACTTTATATGGGCTGCTGCAACACTGTCGGTCCCTAATGGTGGCTAGCGATGCACAAGACACTGACCTGGTGTCTAATTCATATCAAGCATCCAACAGTCAGGGCACTTTACACAGTGCATTTCTACACAGGCTGCTGCATCACTGCTGACAACTGCAGCGGTGGTCATTTAAGTATGCCGTCTCAGTTTGGGCTGTCAGATAATTTTATTGACACCACATACTGAGTTTATCAGCGGTGAACATAAACTCTTCAGCCCGATATCTCATTGTGCTGCTGCCTGTCGTCTCTCACATTTATACGGTGAGGACGTCAAGACACTGACACAGCGTCTACTATTTGACAGCAAGTACTGATATATTTAGTACATCTAACTACAGCACACTGGGATTAGGGGCCAGTGAGCCACTATTACTAGACTCTGACACATCAGACATAGCTCACATTAGAGCAAACATTACAGCTCATCATAGAGCAACATACTCAATGACAACAGGCTGGTCTGATTGTGTCAGTGCATGACAGTAACAAATGATCGTTTATTACATATAGGGCTAATTGTGCCCCAATTGTGCCCCAATAGTGCATGACAGGGGGTCATTTGCACTGAAATCAATTTTGACCTACATTGGATAATTGCAAGAATTTTATACCAGTTTTTAATAAAATTTCTTAATAAAGTTTATTATTTTTACTATCTACAATTCTCTAAAGGAACCACAATCCTTATCCCTCTCTACCCTTTCCCCTAATAAATAAAGCTAATATAGGTCATAGCTCTGTCAAAAATGATCGTTTTTCTAGATTTAAAAAACTGCTGTAATTTACATTACAGTGCCGATCACATTATGTACAAGATAGGGCACTTATAATGTGGTGACAGAGCCCAATGATTTGAAAACTGCGCTGACTTGTGGGAATAAAGTATATTGGCATGGATTGCAGCTGTATCGTTGCAAGACGGCACCTACTATATCTGTCTGTACCTTAAGGGTATGTTCACACTGACTTTTTTGAAGGCAGAAAATTCTGCCTGGAAAAATCAGCTCTGATTTTTTTGAATGGCTTTGCACCACACGCGTTTTTTTGACGCTTTTTTTATGGGTTATTTGCCGCGATTTTTGCTGCGTTTTGTTATCGCGGTTTTTTTTAGGCTTTTTTTTTAAGCTATCTCTTCAACAAAAAGAAGGAGTAACCGCAAGCGTTTTTTGAAAAAAATACGTAAAAAATCACGGCAAAAAACTTGTAAAAAAACCCTGTTTATTTCCGTCTCCCATTGATTTCAATGGAGTTTTTGAGACGGAAAACGCCTCAAGGTAGGGCATGTCACTTCTTTTTACCACGAGGCATTTTGGGCAATTTTTTTGCGCATTTTCCAATGCGGTTTCCGCGTCAAAAAACATGTAAAGAAAAACTCAGTGTGAACTGACCCTTTTGCCTCCATATACTGTGCAAGTGCAATAAATACAACTAGATTTCTGAATGGATGCACTTTATATACATGTACACATCACAAATACTTATACATACATTATGTACATGTACACATCACAGACACACTAATATGCACATTACATGCACACAAAATATACACACAAATATAAGCACACTACACACATATACTAGTAAAGTACACATTGTAAATACACACACACAGACACACACACACACACACTCACACACACACACACACACACACACACACTCACATGCACTTACTTTATATGTATGATAGCTGTAGAGGGCGGTTCAGCAGCTTAATGGGGTGAAAGCCTTCACTCCAGCACTTCTACTTCTCCCAGCCCGACACTGTGCCTGCAGCCACTCTCCCCCACCCCCTCCTTCTCGTCCCGACTTCTGGGCTGTGTCATATCACTGCAGGAGGAAAGGTTAGTGTGAAGAGTAGAGAAGGGGGGCTGGAGTGGTGTGACTAAGGGTCTGTGGACCCACTGGGCCATACCGCCTTGGCGGTAAGGCAGCTGGCCAACAGGGCACAGGTGAATGTCTATAGTTCGTATAGGTACCTGTGGCAGCTCAGACAGCAGCAGGGCAGGCTCGGCTAGGACTAGGCAGCAGGTAGACATTAGGCGAGGTGAAGCAGGTCAGACGTGGATACAGCACGACACAACTTTGGCACAGCACAGTGCTCGACCAGGATGGTATGGAATGCTAGGAAAAAGAGCTGGAACAAGTACAGGAACTGGAACAGGTACAGGAACAGGTAACACGCTAGGAGGCCATCACATAGACAAACTAGGGAACAACAACAACGCTCAGGCATCGAAGCAGGGGGCTGGACCCTCTTATAGTCCAGGGTACTCAAGGGTCAAAGTTAGTCAAAAGGTCCGGCTGAGGATCCGGTATTCGGCTTAGGTAAGTGGACGTGAGCGCTGGTGTCTCCTGAGGAGGAGGCTGGGGCCAGCGCTTGCCGACTCGTGGCTGCAGCTGTCAGGAGGGGACCGGAGCTGACAGCCCGCAGCCACGGACATTAGAGTATCCCCACTCTTACGCCCCCTATTCTTGGGACCAGAGCGAGAAAGAAACTTCTTCAGAAGAGCAGGAGCATTGAGGTTCTCCTCTGGCTCCCAGGACCTTTCTTCAGGACCAAACCCCCTCCAATCCACCAAATAAAAGGTCTTTCCTCTCACTTTTTTGGTGTCCAGGATCTCTTGAACCTCAAAGGTGTCTGAAGGGCCACTGGAGGCAACCACAGGGCTAGGAGTCTTGGTGTAGCTGTTCAAGACCACCGGCTTCAGGAGGAAGACATGGAAGGAGTTGGGGATCCTGAGGGTAGGAGGCAGCCGAAGCTTATAGGCGACAGGGTTGATCTGCTGCAGGATCTCGAAGGGTCAGAGGAACCTGGGAGCGAATTTGCATGATGGCACCCTTAGTCGGATATTCCTGGAAGACAGCCAGACCCTCGTGCCAGGAAGAAACTGAGGAGGTTCTCTTCTCCTTGTGTCAGTCTTCCGTTTCATGCGGTCGACTGCCATCAGGATGGAAGATCGAGTTTGGTGCCAGATCTGTAGGAAGTCTCTAAAGGTGGAGTCAGCCACTGGAACCTCGGAAGTATCGGGAACCGGGAGAGGAATTCGTGGGTGCTGGCCGTAGACAATGCAGAACGGTGTATTCCTTGTAGACTCGCTGGTGTGATTATTGTAGGAGAATTCTGCCCATGGGAGCAACTGCACCCATTAATCATGCTGCTTGGAAATGAAGTGGCGTAGGTAGTTCTCCAAGTTCTGATTGATCCTCTCGACCTGACCATTGGACTGAGGATGGTAGGCTGATTTAAAAAAATGGCCAATTTCACACCGAGGAGTCCGCAGAGGACTCTCCAGAACTAAGGGGTAAGCTAAACCCCCCGATCAGACACAATATGCTGCGGCAAGCCATGCAGGCGGAAGATGTGCTGGATGAACAGCTTGGCCAGCTGAGGAGCAGAAGGAAGACCGGTCAGAGGAACGAAGTGGGCCATCTTCGAAAATCGGTCCACCACCCATACAGCACTGCATCCAGCAGAGAGAGGCAAATGCGTAATAAAGTCCATAGCTATATGCTGCATTGGGCACAGGCAATGGCTGGAGCAGACCAGCAGTTCTGGAGTGAGCGGCCTTGTTGGCTGCACATACAGAACAGGAATAAACGAAGTCCATAATGTCCTTGGGCAGCGTGAGCCACCAGAAATGACGAGCAATCAGATCCCGGCTCTTACGGACCCCCGCGTGACCTGCCAGTCTAGAGGAGGATTTTTCCACTATCAGCCAGGCGCACAAAAGTCCTCCCTGGGGGAATGTCCCCAACTTGCAGGGAATTGACAGAGACAAAGGGCATTTAAAAAATACAAATCTGAGGGTACATCTGCAGCCTTTGTAAAATATAAAGAGCTTAATAAAATCTGTAAAAATGTAATAAAATTAGCAAAAATACAAAATGAAAGGCAGGTGGCCAGGGATAGTAAAACAAATCCCCAAAAATTTAGTATATAAATGCTAAAAAGCCAAGGTCTGAACATGTAGGACCCCTAGATAATGGTAATGGGGAGTTGGTCACAGGGGATCAAGAGAAGGCAGAGTTACTAAATGGGTTATTTAGCTCTGTATATACAACTGAAGAAAGAGCAGCTGATGTAGCCGGTGCCAGTGCTGTTAATATATCAGTTGATATACTGAATTGGATGAATGTAGATATGGTCCAAGCTAAATGAAATAAAATAAATGTGCACAAGGCCCCGGGACCAGATGGGTTACACCCTAGAATTCTTAAAGAGCTTAGTTCAGTTATTTCTGTCCCCCTTTTCATAATATTCAGAGAATCTCTAGTGACTGGTATAGTGCCAAGGGACTGGCGCAGCGCAAATGTGGTGCCGATTTTCAAAAAGGGCTCTAGGTCTTCCCCGGGTAATTATAGACCAGTAAGCTTAACATCCATCGTGGGGAAAATGCTTGAGGGGCTATTGAGGGACTATATACAGGATTATGTGACAATAAATAGCATTATAAGTGACAGCCAGCACGGTTTTACTAAGGACAGAAGTTGTCAAACTAACCTAATCTGTTTTTATGAAGAGGTAAGCAGAAGCCTAGACAGAGGGGCCGCTGTGGATTTAGTGTTTTTGGACTTTGCAAAGGCATTTGACACTGTCCCCCATAGACGCCTAATGGGTAAATTAAGGACTATAGGTTTAGAAAATATAGTTTGTAATTGGATTGAGAATTGGCTCAAGGACCGTATCAAGAGAGTTGTGGTCAATGATTCCTACTCTGAATGGTCACCGGTAATAAGTGGTGTACCCCAGGGTTCAGTGCTGGGACCACTATTATTCAACTTATTTATTAATGATATAGAGGATGGGATTAATAGAACTATTTCTATTTTTTCAGATGACACCAAGCTATGTAATATAGTTCAGTCTATGGAAGATGTTCATGAATTGCAGGCAGATTTAAACAAACTAAGTGTTGGGCATCCACTTGGCAGATGAAGTTTAATGTAGATAAATGTAAAGTTATGCATCTGGGTACCAACAACCTGCATGCATCATATGTCCTAGGGGGAGCTACACTGTCGGATTCACTTGTTGAGAAGGATCTGGGTGTACTTGTAAATCATAAACTCAATAACAGCATGCAGTGTCAATCAGCTGCTTCAAAGGCCAGCAGGATATTGTCGTGTATTAAAAGAGGCATGGACTCACGGGACAGGGATGTAATATTGCCACTTTACAAAGCATTAGTGAGGCCTCATCTAGAATATGCAGTTCAGTTCTGGGCTCCAGTTCATAGAAAGGATGCCCTGGAGTTCGAAAAAATACAAAGAAGAGCAACGAAGCTAATTAGGGGCATGGAGAATTTAAGTTATGAGGAAAGATTAAAAGAATTAAACCTATTTAGCCTTGAAAAAAGACGACTAAGGGGACATGATTAACTTATATAAATATATTAATGGCACATACAAAAAATATGGTGAAATCCTGTTCCATGTAAAACCCCCTCAAAAAACAAGGGGGCACTCCCTCCGTCTGGAGAAAAAAAGGTTCAACCTGCAGAGGCGACAAACCTTCTTTACGGTGAGAACTGTGAATCTATGGAATAGCCTACCGCAGGAGCTGGTCACAGCAGGGACAGTAGATGGCTTTAAAAAAGGGTTAGATAATTTCCTAGAACAAAAAAGTATTAATTCCTATGTGTAGAAATTTTTCCTTCCCTTTTCCCGTCCCTTGGTTTAACTTGATGGACATGTGTCTTTTTTCAGCCGTACTAACTATGTAACTATGTAACTATGTAACAATGCAAGACGGGTCAATAATGTTCTGTGGAATCTCCATGGTATCTTCTGTCTTGAAAGACCTGGACTAGGCATCGGCCCTCACATTCTTGTCGGCCGGGCGATAATGGAGCTCAAACTGGAACCTGGTAAAGAACAGTGACCACCTGGCCTGACAAGGATTCAACCATTGGGCCGTCTTGAGGTAGGTCAGATTCTTGTGGTCTGTAAAAATCAGGATCGGATAAGCTGTGCCCTCTAGTAGATGTCTCCATTCTTCCAGGGCCAATTTGATGGCCAGTAACTCCCGATCCCCAATCGAGTAGTTGCGTTCTGCGGAAGAGAAGAGCTTAGAAAAATATCCACATACACTTGACTTGCCCTTGGGACCTCTCTGGAACAGGAGTACACCAGCACTGACAGAGGATGCGTCCACCTCCAACGAGAACTGCAGAGAGACATCCGGATGATGGAGGAAAGAGGCTGACATGAAGGCACTCTTCAGGCTATTGAATGCGGACACTGCCTCGGGAGTCCACACCTTGGCGTTCATACCCTTCTTAGTAAGGTTAGAGATGGGAGAAGTCAGTGAGGAGAAGTTTGGAATAAACTGCCTGTAAAAATTAGCGAATCCCAGAAAGCGCTGTATGGCCCTCAAGCCTTGAGGACGTGGCCATTCCAGAACAGACTTTACCTTCTCAGGATCCATCTCGAGACCTCGATTCGAGATGATGTAGCCCAGGAAGGGTAGAGCATCTTTGTCAAACACGCACTTCTCCAGCTTGGCGTACAGACGATTCTCCCTTAACCGTAGCACAACTTGACAGATATGTCTCTGGTGCGTTATAGGATCTGGGGAAATAATCAAGATGTCATCAAGGTAGACTACTACCCAAACATAGAGGAGGTCACGGAAAATGTCATTCACAAACTCCTGGAAGACCGTGGGAGCATTACACATTACTAGATACTCATAGTGTCCATCATGGGTGTTAAATGCAGTTTTCCATTCATCACCCTGGCAAATCCAAGCTAGGTTGTAAGCCCCACGCAGGTCTAGTTTAGAAAAAATCCTGGCACCATGTATACGATCAAACAGTTCAGAGATCAGTGGCAATAGATATTTATTCTTCAACGTAATCTGGTTGAGACTTCGGTAGTCGATAGAAGGACGAAGAGAGCCATCTTTCTTTTTGACCAAGAAGAACCTGGCTCCTGCCGGGGAGGAAGACTTTCGTATGAAGCCCCTCTGCAAGTTCTCTTTCACATAGGTGGACATGTACATAGTCTCTTCCAAGGAGAGAGGATATACCCTACCACGGGGAAAGGATTCACCAGGAATCAGCTGGATAAGGACAGTCATATGCCCGATGTGGAGGCAATGTCTCCGCCTCCCTCTTGCTGAAGACGTCCAAAAATGCTGCATAATGACTCGGCAATCCTGTCAATGACCGAGGCAGCGAAGGCTGAGCCGACCGAATCTGCACCAGGCAACGACCTTGTCACTCAGGGCCCCACTGGGGAACCTCTCCAGAATTCCAGTTCAGAACTGGGGCATGCAGTCGGAACCAAGGCAGGCCCAGCAACACAGGGTTAACAGCTTTGGATAGCACATAGAAAAGCAGAAGTTCGGAGTGAAGGGCTCCCACTTGGAGCCTCAGCGGCTTGGTCACAGCTATAACTGGGTCTAGCAGAGGTAGTCCATTCATTGAAGCAACTGTCAATGGGTTCTCCAGAGGGGTGGTGGGTAATTGCAGAAGATTCACCAGGTCTCTATGGATGAAATTAGCAGCGGATCCAGAGTCTAGATACGCAGAAACCTGATGCGTTTTTTCTCCGGAGACTATGGTCACAGGTATGGACAATCTAGGTGGAAGTCCATTCTTACCCAAGGTTGTCACTCGTGGAACCCTACATTTTGGGATCTTTGGGGACACAGGCGCACAAGATGGCCACCGAGGCCGCAATAAAGACAGAGTCCAGATGTGCGTCTGTGTTGCCTCTCCTGGGTGGATAACTTATACTGGTCCCTTATCACAGACTCTTTAGGAGGATCGACATCTGAGGACAGCAGGGGTTGCTGCAAAGTAGGAGCCAAACTGGGAAGGGCTCCCTCCCGTTGAACCTCTTGGAGGCGTTCTCGGATCCGTATATCAATCCGTGCAGACAGAAGGATGAGGTCGTCCTGGGTAGACGGCAGATCTCGGGCGGCAAGTTCGTTCTTTATTCTAGAAGCCAGTCCATGCCAGAATGCAGCCACCAGAGCCTCATTGTTCCATAACAGCTCTCCCGTCAGGGTGCGGAAGAGGATGGCGTACTCACTTACGGAGGTGTCTCCTTGACGTAAGTTAATCAAAGTTGCCGCTGCAGATGAGACTCGTCCAGGCTCCTCAAACACCATGCGAACAGTCCGGAGAAAGGCTTGGAAGTCACGGGTCTCTGGACCTTGTCTTTCCCAGATACCTTGTCCTTGCCGGTGAGAAGAGAAATGATGAAAGTGACCCCTGCGCCATCAGACGAAAATGTCCTACTATACAGGCTGAAGTGGATCTGGCATTGATTAAGAAATCCGCGACAGGTACTTGCTTCTCCATCATAGCGGTCAGGAAGTGGCAAATAAACACGCAGGTCAACACTGCCAAGAGGTGTAGTCTGAGGATCAACACTGCCAGGAGGTGTAGTAGGAGTAACAGCAGCTTGTGCCTCCTGGCGACGTGCAAGAATGTTTAACGCCAGGAGGAGTTGGTCCTGTCGAGACCGGAGGTCCAGAATATCCGCTCGCATCTCCTGTGACGTCGTCATGGTTTTGAATCGACCAGCGGGGTCCATGGCCTGAGCGTACTATCGCGAAGGGTCTGTGGACCCACTGGGCCGTACCGCCTTGGCGGTAAGGCAGCTGGCCAACAGGTTGCAGGTGAATGTCTATAGTTCGTATAGGTACCTGTGGCAGCTCAGACAGCAGCAGGGCAGGCTCGGCTGGGACTAGGCAGCAGGTAGACGTCAGGCGAGGTGAGGCAGGTCAGACGTGGATACAGCATGACACCACTTTGGCACAGCACAGTGCTCGACCAGGATGGTATGGAATGCTAGGAACAGGAACAGGTACAGGAAAAGGTACAGGAACAGGTAACACACTAGGAGGCCATCACATAGACAAACTAGGGAACAATAACAACGCTCAGGCATCGAAGCAGTGGGCTGAACCCCTCTTATAGACCAGGGTACTCACGGGTCAAAGTTCGTCAAAAGGTCCGGCTGAGGATCCGGTATTCGGCTTAGGTAAGTGGACGCGAGCGCTGGTGTCTCCTGAGGAGGAGGCTGGGGCAGCGCTTGCCGACTCGTGGCTGTGGCTGTCAGGAGGGGACAGGAGCTGACAGCCTGCAGCCACGGACATTAGTGTATCCCCGCTCTTACGCCCCCTCTTCTTGGGACCAGAGCGAGAAAGAAACTTCTTCAGAAGAGGTACACACAGGTCAAAGTTCGTCAAAAGGTCCGGTGCGCGCGCTGCCCCTTTAAGAGCGGACACGAGCGTGCGCACCCTACGGGATCTGGCTGAGGTGAGTGGACACGAGCGCTGGCGTCTCCTGAAGAGGAGGCTGGGGCCAGCGATTGCCGACTCGTGGCTACGGCTGTCAGGAGGGGACCGGAGCTGACAGCCCGAAACCTCGGACATTACAAGTGGGAGCTTTTAAGTGGGCACAGGAAGTTTTATTAAGGCAGCCCTGCTAATATATGGAAGGGGAGTCGGACAGCAGTTCTTTGCTGCAGTGCTGCCTTCTTAAAAAATGCCGCCTTCTTAGAAATGCCGCCTTCTTAGAAATGCTGTACCCTGCCGCCTGAAGCAAAAGGCTCATCTCGCCTCATGGCAGGTGCGGCCCTGCTCAAGTCTTTGCCACAGTGGGGATACATGTACACTCTAAGATGCTGAAAATTTACTTCATATTTTTTGACTGAAATTTAACTGTGGCATGCTCCAATGCATGCTATATTAAGAAGCTATTCTCCTCTAGAGGCATTATTTCTAGGGGAGAATATGTCCCACATACGACACATGACTGAGCATAGTATGGGAAGAACACAGAGTCCCTGGTACTAAGATTGGGACAGTTGGGTTGCGGCTCAGTGATGATACATTCTGGCACTGGGAAATCTGGGTTACAGCTCAGTGATAGTTACATAGTTAGTTCGGTTGAAAAAAGACACATGTCCATCAAGTTCAACCAGGGGATGGGAAAAGGGAAGGGTAAAATTTCTACACATTGACATAGTAGCTGATATTTTTTCGTTAGGAAATTATCTAAGCCTTTTTTAAAGCCATCTACTGTAGCTACTGTGACCATCTCCTGAGGTAGGCTATTCCATTTGATGATACGTTCTGACCAGTGGCTTCGCTAGCACCAGGCCAAAAATCCAGGTCTCCTGGCCCTAATGCCCGGTGCTAGCGACGTGGCTCTCCGGGCAACTGCCACATTCAATTGTATGTGCGTGAATACTATGGCAGAGCAGGGAGCTGTCAGCTGAATGCTCCACCATTTATTAGGCTGTAGGCTACGTTAGGCCTGCAGGCTATAAGATACAATGCAAGAATCACTATTTTTTGGTCAGCACCCCTTCCAAAACATAGAATCAAAAGGGATCAAAAAGTCGCATATACCCCCAAAACAGTACCAATAAAAAATACAACCTGTCCCACAAAAAAAATAAGCCTTTAATCAGCTTTTTTGACTGAAAAATAAAAAAGTTATGGCTCTCAGAATATTGTGACACAAAAAATAAATAGAAAAAAACAGGTGATTTTATTGTGTAAATGCTGCAAAACATAAAAAAAAGTTTGATTACTTACAGGTAATCGGTTTTTCAAGAACCTATGACAGCACCCCTGGAGAGACGTCCCATCCGCTGGACAGGAAACCTGAGTCTATAAAAATGGACACACCTCTCCACACACCCAGTCTTTAGGAAGAACTCAGGATGAGAAGTAGTTTAGTTTACATGTTTTTTATTGTTTTTTTTGTGAAATTCCCTCATACCTTTATATATACAATATTTACGGAAATGCTTAAATTTAAGGTTAGCGATCCAGCTCATGAGGATCATTTGCTAGAACCATGGGAGGGTAACAGCGGGGTGCTGTCATAGGTTCTTGAAAAACCGATTACCGGTAAGTAATCAATCTTTTACCCTTTCACCTATGACAGCACCCCTGGAGATGTAAAATAGAAACCAATATTTTTTAGGGTGGGTGGCGTTAAGTGGCGTCGCGCTGTAGTAGCCATAGCAGCTGCTAGCGGAGCCTCCGGCCATGGTGGGGTCCCGTTCCTGGCAGGCGACACGGGCCCCCTCATGCCGCGGGCCCCGTAGCAGCCGCTACGGCTGCTATAGTGGTAGTTACGCCACTGGGAAGGACAATATCTTGGTCTAAGTGAAAGGGAGAGACCACTTTAGGAAGGAATTCTGGTAAGGTTTTTAGGATGACTCTATCATCTAGCAGTAGGGTATGTGGAGGAAAGGCAGAGAGGGCCTGAATCTCACTCACTCTACGGGCTGATGTAATGGCTAACAAAAATGTCATTTTGAGTGTCAGCATTCTCAAGGAGATAGAGTCTATTGGTTCAAAAGGTGGTTTTATCATAGCCTGGAGAGCAAGGTTTAAGTCCCAGGGAGGAACTGGGGATCTTATCTGGGGTTTAAGTCTGCAGGCGGCAGTTAGGAATCTCTTGATCCAGGGGTGTTCTGCTAATTTGGAATTGAAGGAACTTAAAGCATAAATCTGAACTTTAACGTAGTAGGCCTAAGGTTTTTATTTAATCCTGCCTGGAGGAAATCCAATATTAAGGGAATATCTGGTTTGGTTAAAGGATTAATATCCCTGCCTGCAAAATTCAAGAATGCCTTCCATGACCTCAGATATATTTTTGAGGTAATTGGTTTCTACTGGCTAGTAGGGTGGAAATGACAGATTCTGAGAATCCTCTTTGCCTAAGGATTATCCTTTCAGTTTCCAGGCTGTCAAATGGAGTTTCTGAATGTCGGGGTGTAATACTGGGCCCTGATATAGAAGGTCTGACATGTTTGGGAGAACCCATGGTTGGTGTGAAGACATTTTTCTTAACCACGTGAACCATGGTCTCTTTGGCCAGAAAGGGGCTATTAGTATCATACTGGCCCTGTCTTCTTTGACCTTTTTTATTACTCTTGGGAGGAGGTTCAGGGGGGGGAAGGCGTATCCTCTCTCTTGACTCCAACACTGGGAGAATGCGTCTATTGCTGTTGGGTGGTCTAAAGGGTTTAGGGAGAAGAATCTCTGGGTTTTTCTGTTTTCCTTGGACGCAAATAGGTCTATTGATGGGGTTCCCCATTTGAGGATGATTTCCTGAAATACTGTTGTATTCAGGCACCACTCTGATTGGTGAAGCCTTTCTCGGCTTAGGAAGTCTGCCACCTGGTTGTCCTTTCCCTTCAGATGAACAGCTGATAGAGTCAATGTAATGATGGGGGTAAGGAAACAGACAAGTGAGCCCTAATCTACCCGCCACTCAGTCCCTGCCTACTTGCAACGACCCGCCCTAGGCGACGGGGTACAACTGGGCGACGGTCCCTACGCTCAATAAGTGTACGACAGACAAACAGACAAGGGTACACAGAAGCAAGGGAAAAGGGGCAGTTGTCCACGGCAACACCGTGAGCAACAAGAGTGGTGAACGAGCCGAGTCAAAACAGGACTGTACGAGGTACCAAACGCAGAGCAGGAGAGTAGTCAGTAAGCCAGGTTCAATATGAAGCAGGATCAAATGGTACAAGAAGCTGCAGCAGGGCCAGGAAAGAAAACGAGAAGAATCACAAGCAAGGAGGAACAGGAAAGGCAGGTATAAATAGACAGAGGGCGGGAGCTACCTCCGTCTGGCCAGGCTGTGATAGGCTCTCCCACTCCTCAGCCTGCCATCCTGAGTGGTGGAAGATGGAGTCAGTCTCACAGACATAGAAGCAGGTGCAGACTGATTACCTATGGGCGTGGATACAGAAGCTGTGCCTGGCAGATCCTTTACAGTGGTAATGGGGAGTTGGTCACAGGGGATCAAGAGAAGACAGAGTTACTAAATGGGTTCTTCCGCTCTGTATATACAACAGAAGAAGGAGCAGCTGATGTAGCCGCTGCCAGTGCTGTTAATATATCAGTTGATATAATGAATTGGATGAATGTAGATATGGTGCAAGCTAAATTAAATAAAATAAATGTACACAGGGCCAGTTAAATCCTTGAGTTGAGATGATACCGACCAAAGTAAGGGCAAATAATTTAATGAGAAGATCTTGGAGATGTCGCCAGAGAGTCTCACGCCTAGATACTTAATGTGAGATGTGGACAACCTAAACTCCCTAGAGAGTCCCGAAATCCTCTCGAAAGATATATTTAAACTCAGTACCTCACATTTCTCATAAATAATTTTAAAATTGGATATATCACCGAATTCTTTAAATTGTTTAAAGAGGCTCTGTCACCACATTATAAGTGCCCTATCTCCTACATAAGGAGATGGGCGCTATAATGTAGGTGACAGCAGTGCTTTTTATTTAGAAAAACGATCTATTTTTACCACTTTATGAGCGATTTTTAGCTTTATGCTAATAGGTTTCTTAATGCCCAAGTGGGCGTGTTTTTACTTTAGACCAAGTGGGCATTGTACAAAGGAGTGTATGACGCTGACCAATAAGCGTCATACATTTCTCTCCATTCATTTACACTGCACTAGCGATATAGCTATATCGCTATCTGCAGCCTCATACACACACACTAAAATTACTGCAGAGTCCTGACAATGAATATACATTACCTCCAGCCAGGACGTCATGTGTATTCAGAATCCTGACACGTCTGAATCTTTTCTGTGAGATTTCCAGCAAGGCAAACGTAATCTCATTTTAAATGAGTTTACATCGTAATAGAAAAGATTCAGACGTGTCAGGATTCTGAATACACATCACGTCCTGGCTGGAGGTAATGTCTATTCATTATCAGGACACTGCATAAGGTAACGCCCCTGTAGGTAACGCTAAATAGCCCCCCTGTAGGTAGCGCCATACAGCCCCCTGTAGGTAACGCCATACAGCCCCCCCTTGTAGGTAACGCTATACAGCCCCCCTGTAGGTAACGCTATACAGCCCCCCTGTAGGTAACGCCATGCAGCCACAACCCCCCAGAAAAATCTGACCAACAGTGTGTCCTACAAAAGACATGTATCCCCTATCCACAGGATATGGGATACATGTGTGATCGCTGGCAGCGATAGGGAGAACGGGGGACTGAAAGTCCCCTGAAGTTCTCCATGACTAACCTCTGACTTCTGGCGTCTGCGCAGCTCAATAAAAATGAAAGGAGCGCTGGTCACGCATGCTCACAAGCGCGACCGGCACTCCATTCATTTCTATGGAGCTGCCGACACAGACCCCGGAGGTCCGAGTGTAAAGGATCTGCCAGGCACAGCTTCGGGGTTAACGCCCATAGATAATCAGTCTGCACCTGCTTCTATGTCTGTGAGACTGACTCGATCTTCCACCACTCAGGGTGGCAGGCTTAGGAGTGGGAGAACCTATCACAGCCTGGCCAGACGGAGCTAGCTCCCGCCTTCTGTCTATTTATACCTGCCTTTCCTATTCCTCCTTGCTTGTGATTCTTCTCGTTTGGTTTCCTGGCCCTGTTGCAGCTTCTTGTACTATTGTTCTTGCTTCATATTGACCCCGGCTTGCTGACTACTCTCCTGCTCTGCGTTTGGTACCTCGTACACTCCTGGTTTGACTCGGCTTGTTCACTACTCTCCTGCTCTGCATTTGGCACCTCGTACTCTCCTGGTTTGACTCGGCTTGTTCACTTCTCTTGTTGCTCACGGTGTTGCCGTGGGCAACTGCCCCTTTCTCCCCCTAGCTCTGTGTACCCTTGTCTGTTTGTCTGTCGTGCAGTTATTGAGCGTAGGGACCGTCACCCAGTTGTACCCCGTCGCCTAGGGCGGGTCATTGCAAGTAGGCAGGGACTGAGTGGCGGGTAGATTAGGGCTCACTTGTCTGTCTCCCCACCCTCGTCATTACACCGAGGTTTGTGATGGAGAACTTCAGGGGACTTTCAGTCCCCCGTTCTCCCTATCGCTGCCAGCGATCACACATGTATCCCCTACCCTGTGGATAGGGGATACATGTCTTTTGTTTAATGGCAGAGCGGGGAGATACCTCCCTGCTCTGCCGTAATGTTCAGTGTCGTCGAGCTGTAGCAGCCATAACGGCAGCTAGCGGAGCTTCCGGCCATGCTGGGGGCCCGTGCCGGCGGGCGACACGGGCCCCCTCATGCCCCGTAGCTTCATGAGAGCTAGCGACGGTTACGTGGTTCTATGGACACCACCGGCGGCCGACAGAGCTCATTGAATTTAATGGGTTCCGTCGGCTTTCAAGAGGGGATTCTGTGGTTTTACCAGAAAAAATAGCGCAGCATATTACGCTACTGTTTCCAGTAATCTCCGTCGGAGGAGCCTGACGGAGCCTCTGACACAGATGTAAACAATGCCCTAAATATGTGACAGATGCTATTTAATTTAACGACAAGCCATGTACATGTGCAAGCCGTTAAGGGGAAGTATGGAGCGGGCTCTCAGGCTGAGCTCGCTATAGCGACTGATGGCTGTGTAATAAAAAGTAATCAAAAAGTCGCATGTACCCCAAACTACAGCTCGCCCCACAAAAAATAAGCCCTCACCTCGCTCAATCGTCAGAAAAATGGCTGTCCACGGCTCCTGTGCTCTGTCTGTACACTACAGGATCTAAGAAGGGAAATGTACAGTATACCGCTAATTACACAGTTCGGTAAAATCAAATTCTTTGCATTCATTTTTGCAAAACTCATGACAAAAAAAAAGTGTGCCGTGCGCGATTTGCACGCACCCATTGACTTCAATGGCTGCGTGCTGCGCGAAACACGGGTAATTATAGGACATGTTGTGAGTTTTACGCAGCGCACATACGCTGCGAGAAATTCACTGACAATCTGAACGGCCCCATTCACTAACAAAGGTCCGTGCGACGCGCATGAAAATCACGCGCGTAGCACGGACGTATGACACGTTCGTGTGAATAAGGCCTTAGGGAATGTTCACACAGCTTTTTTTCCTGCATATTTCGGAATGTGACACAGTTGCATTATGCTTCGAAATACACCTCAAAAACCTGTTCAAATAGCTGCCCATTGATTGTAATGGTGCAAAGTTGTGTAGTTCATACGAGGCCTAATGAAACGCTGCGTCAAAATACGCCTCATTTTGAAGCAGATTTTTTGCGTTTCAAATGGACAATACCAAAATTACAAAAATTCTTCACAAATTAGCTTAACCCCTTAATGACTGCCCACCGTCTTTTGACGACATGCGGTGCAGGTGCTTAGTCTACAGCAACTTCTTTTGACGCCGCTGTAGAAGAGGCTGATGAACGCTCCTGTAAACGCTCATCCTCTAAGCAGGAGCTGTAAATAACAGTAGAAAAAGGAAAATGTGGAGGAATCCTCCAGCTCACCTGACACAATATGGAGTGTCGCTGATAGCGCCCGGATCCTCGTGTCGGCACACGAAAGAGAAACAAGGATAGCAGAAAGTTTGGGTCCAGCGCTGGACCCAACCTTTCTGCTATCCTTGTAAATAACAGCTCCTGATCTTGGAGCAGCCTGCTGAACGCAGCTGAGATCGGAATACATTCCGTCCACCAGTTGCTTAACCCTTTGATCACCGCGGTCCGTGTCCACGGGATGATCAAAGCTGACTCCCCTCTTAGATTTTGTCACCGTCAACCCGGTGACTTGATCTAGTCCGCCTGCAGTCAGCCCTGGGGACTTACAAAGGACCCTAGGGCTGTCTGCTCAGTATGCCTGCTGTTAGGGCAAACTATGTGCTGCCCTAACATTAGCCTATGTCAAAGTGACACAGAAGATCATGTATTAGCATACAAGAGCATGCTAATACATTATAAGTAAAAAATAAAGTTATAAATAAATGTATCTGTTAATGGGATTAAAAAAAATATGTAACAAAAAAATAAATAAAAAAATGTCCCAAAAAATTCATTATTTTGCAAAAAATACATTTTATTGCCCATACATTACAAAAAAACAAAAAACGTACACATATTGAATATCTACACGACCGTAATAACCTGAAGAATTAATTTAACAGGTTATTTAGCATGAAACATGAACTGAATAAAAAAAAAAAAAAAACAACAATGCTGAAAATTGCTTTTTCTTATATTCACGTAAAAATAAATGATATAATTTACACAGTGATTTTTTTCTACCCCCAAACCGTGGCGAAAAAAAATATATAATTTCTACCGCAAAAAAACATGGCCTCATACCACCACGTCAATGAAAAAAATAAAAAAAGTTATGGCTGCTGAAAGGCAGAGAGGCAAAAACAGAAAAATTTAGCTAGTCAATAAGGCCTTTTGGAACGCCTGGTTTTCAGAGACTGATTTCTCTTGAAATCAGCCTCGTAGTTTTCTGCTTCACACATAAGCTATACCTCCCAACTTTTGCATTCGGAAGAGAGGGACATTTTTAAGCCATGCCCTCTAACCACACCCAATATCTCGCATAAGAACATCAAATCATGGCCAGATCATTCTTCAAATAACAGGAGCACATTCTCACTGCGGATCTCTAGACTTACAAAAAAAACAACTGTATGGATATCACAAATATTATGGATGAGGTTATATCTTCTTTGTGTTACTTTTCCTAACTATAAGGCTGGGTTCACACGAGCATGTTACGTCCGTAATGGACGGAACGTATTTCGGCCGCAAGTCCCGGACCGAACACACTGCAGGGAGCCGGGCTCCTAGAATCATAGTTATGTACGACGCTAGGAGTCCCTGCCTCTCCGTGGAACTATTGTCCCGTACTGAAAACATGATTACAGTACGGGACAGTTGTCCTGCAGCGAGGCAGGGACTCCTAGCATCGTACATAACTATGATGCTAGGAGCCCGGCTCCCTGCAGTGTGTTCGGTCCGGGACTTGCGGCCGAAATACGTTCCGTCCATTACGGACCGAACATGCTCGTGTGAACCCATTTGCTGATTACGGCAGCTGCAGGACAAACCAAAAGGCTGTGAACAATGAAAGTCAAGAGGGAGAGTGTGTGGTGGATGCCTTTTCAGTTGACTGGTAGCAGAGTTACACGATGGGGAATTTTTTTTTCATGTTGTGTAACTCTGCTACCTGTCTATGGAAAAATCATCCGCTAGAGGGAAAAATGTCTCCCCATGGCGGAGAACCAGAAAAAAATACCTGGATATCAGACGGGGAAACATTTTTCGATGTGGTTGATGACTTTTCAGTTAACAGGTAGCAGAGTTACATGAAGGGAAATAATTTTTCATTGACATCTAGTTTCTATTGCGGTGCAGGGGAGAAGACTGCTGTTGGTGAGTATACGTTTTTTTCTTTTTCATATTACTAACTTAACTTTTTTTGTTTTGCAGGTTCCGCTGGACCGTTTGGACTACGTATTAGATTTGTTGGACTACTTCTATAATCTACTTTTTAAAAAAAAATAAAATGGTCAAAGAGGGTTGTGTGTTTTTATTTCAATAACAAAACATTTTCGTATGTGATTTTTTAATATTTTATTAGTGCCTTAGGAATGGCAGTTGTCCGATTGACAGCGTTCACTAAGGCCTAGTGCACACTTCGGTCTTCTTCTTCAGGGTGCTAGCCATTTTTCTGACGGCTAGCCCCCTGACCCATTCATTTCAATGGGGCCATGCACACTTCAGTTTTTCTTACGGTCCCGTTGCTCCGTTCCGACAAAAGTAGAGCATGTCCTACTTTGGTCCGAGATTCCGTGACTGTGAGGCCCATGCAAGTCAATGGGGCCGTAAAAAAAACTGAAGGCACATGGAAGGCATCCGTGTGCCGTCCGTGTGTGACGGAGCCGTTGCCTAGCAACGGCTGGGCGGGCAGAAGTAGATTACAGAAATATTACACTAATCGACAGCCACTTGTCTCTATCAATCACAAGAAGAGGCTGCTGATTAAAAATAAAATAAAAAGCAGTTCATACGTACCCCTGTTGTTGTCTTGGTGACGAGTCACTCTTCTTTCTCCAGTCCGACCTTCCTGTATGACGCGGCAGCCTGTCATTGGTTGAAGAGGCCGCTGCAGCCTGTGATTGGCTGCAGAGGTGGTCACGTGGGATGAAGCGTCATCCCTGGTGGCCGGCCTTCTGACATCATCCAGACTTGCGTGACCGCCGCTACAGCCTGTGATTGGCTGCAGCGGTGACATGGGGTGAAACGTCATCCCAGGAGGCTGGACAGGACAAAAATGCAGGGAGTTCTGGGTAAGTATGAACTGATTTAATTTTTTATTTCATAAATTGTATTTTGCGAGCGACGAGCATGGTCATTCTTCAGCACTAGTCACTGTCCAGGGTGCTGAAAGAGTTACCGCCGATCAGTGCAGCCCATTAACTCTTTCAGCACCCTGTACAGTGACTAGCGCTGAACAACCCTGCTCTTTCAGCACCCTGGACAGTACCATGCTCGGCGCTCGAAAACGGAAACACGGAGTGCACACGGGAGTGCACATGGAAATCACACAGCCGCAAAAACGTCTGTGAAAGCGGTGATGGAAGTGTGCACGATGCCTAAGGCTGGAGCTTAATGTTAGGCAGTAATGTTAGCCAGGCTATCACTAACCCCCCCCCCCATTTTTACCCCCGGTGCCCACCATGTCCAAGGGTACTGGGAAAAGCCAGGTACGATCCAGTTACCGACCATCTGCCGTGGTGGTCGGGTACTGGGGCGGCCACAAGCTGGTATTATGAGGCTGGGAAGGGCCAAAAACAGTGGGCCTTCCCACTCTGGTGATGCTAGCCTGCTGCTGCTATGTTGTATCTGGCTGGTTATGGAAAATGGGGGGGACGCAATGTTGTTTTCTTCAGCCTAGCATTACAAGTGTGGGAAGGGCCACGGTTTAGAAATTAAAAAAAACAGACGCATGAGAAAATATTTTTTCATTGAAATAAGAACTCCCCACACAACTCCCTTTGACCATTTTTTTTTTTTAAAACTTACATCATCGAAGTAGTCCAACTAATCTACGATGTAGTCCAAACTGTCCAACGGAACCTGTAAAACAAAACAAAAAGTTCGTAACATGAAAAATAAAAAAATTATTCTTACCAACAGAAGTCTTCTGTCTTCTCCCCTGCGCCGCAATACAAAGGATAGGGGATACATGTGTGAACACTGGGGATCCGACCACTGGGGCCCCCGGTGATGAGAACTGGGGACCGAAAGTATCCCGAAGTGGCCAGTGCTCCATTCATTTCTATTGGACTTAGGGGACCGCTGTCTCAGGCAGATCCATAAAAATGAATGAAGCAATGGTTGAGCAAGTGCACCAGCCATCAATAGCTGATGGGTCGGGGTCCATCTCCCGGGACCCCCAATGATAAGCTGCTTGAAGGGGGTGCAGCGCTTGCATGAGCACTGCTTCCCCTTCATTTCTACTTGCTCACTGTAAGGGTATGTGCACAATTTTCAGGAGAAAACAGCTCCTGAATTTCAGACGTAATTGCATGTACTCGCGTTTTGCGGAGCGTCTTTTACGGACGTAATTTGGAGCTGTTCTTCATTGGAGTCAATGAAAAACGGCTCCAATTACGTCCCAAGAAGTGTCCTGCACTTCTTTTGACGAGGCTGTAATTTTACGCGCCGTCTTTTGACAGCGAGGCGTAAAATGACAGGTCGTCGTCACAGTACATCGTAAAACCCATTGAAAGCAATGGGCAGATGTTTGTTGGCGTAATGGAGCCGTTTTTTCAGACGTAATTTCGCGTTTTTCGTGGCGTTTTTTACGGCCGTTTCTGCAGGTGTTTCTCTATAGAGTCTATGAAAAACTGCTCCAAAAACGTCTGAAGAAGTGACATGCACTTCTTTTTCGCGGCTGTTTTTTTTTTAACAAAAAATGCCCCGTCGGAACAGAACGCTGGATTTGCCAATAGGCAGATGTTTGGAGGCGTCCTGCTTCCGATTTTTCAGCCGTTTTTTGGGACGTTTACAGCCCGAAAAACATCTGAAAACACTCCGTGTGAACATACCGTGAATCATGCACACAGATGTAGTGGCAATTCACAGTATTGCAGCCTTTTTCTCCCATTAAAGTGAATGGGAGAAGGCTGCAATACTGTGAATCGCAGCTACAACTGTGTAGACGACGATTCACAGTGAGCAAGTAGAAATGAACGGGAAGCAGCACTCGTAGGAGCACTCCCTTAAAAACAGTTGATTGGCGGGGGTCCCTTTAACTCCATATGGAGCATACACTTAGGTCTTTTTGTATTTAAAAAGACAATTCCTGGAGACACTAGCGTTTCTAAAATCGTAAATTAATGTAATTAATGAAAGCCGATGTATCGGAGTATGGGCTCATAGACTTTCTATTGAGTCCTTACACAATACATTTTTTTCTGGAACACGAGTGCACACACGAGTGCTTCAGCTGCTTCGTTCTAGCGACTGGTGGGGGTCTCAGTGCTTGGACCCCCACCAATCCCAACTTCTGACATGTCTCTATGACATGTCAGAAGTTTGTCAAACGTTTAGCTACACTTTAATAGGTGGCAGTAAAAATAATAATTCACTGAAATACAGGGCGTAACAATCACGGTCTGGGGTGTGTGACTGTGACCTGAGGGGAAGTGGGCCTATCAGCCCAGAGCCACCGTGCGAGCCCTGCAAAGTTTACTATGGCATAGACGAGAGTCATTGTCTCCCTGCCCCTCTACTACCTCTGGTAAGCCATAGGCTGTTTTGAGCCTGTAGATAACAGTCCATGGCCGAGAAGCAGGCAGAAGATTCAGCATCTGGTCGTAGGAACCGGGAATTTTTATTTTCATTAGCACAAAGGGGGCACTAAACCTGGAGGAGGGGGCCTAACTGCTACATGGGGGCACCTATATACTGTATAGGGGGCCTAACTACTATATATGTGCACCTATATACTGTATGGGGGCCTAACTACTATATAGGGGGCCCAACTAATATAGGTGAGCACATCAGCACCTGTTATATGAGGGCACCTATCTACTATATGGGGCACAAAAGAAAACGACTATATGGGGAAACAGAGGGGGACATTACTACTGCGCGATGGCACTATTACTGTTTGGTGGCGCTATTACTGTGTGGGGCACTATTAGGGTATGTTCACACAGCCTATTTTCAGGCCGTAAAAGCCCGAAAAACAGGCAAAAAATCAGGAGCAGAACGTCTACGTAAAAAAACGGCCGCGAAAAAGAAGTGCAGGTCACTTCTTGGGACATTTTTGGAGCCGTTTTTCATTGACTCTATGGAAAACAGCTCGAAAAACTGCCGTAAAAAACGCCACGAAAATCGCAAGAGGGTTAAAAAACGTCTGAAAATCATGAGCTGTTTTCCCTTGAAAACAGCTCCGTATTTTCAGCTGATTTTTGCTAAGGGTATGTTCACACGATGAGAGGCATTTACGTGTGAAAAGACAGACTGTTAACAGCTGCCTCGTTTCACACGTAAATGCTCCTCCTCGTAATTTACGAGGCGTCTGAGACGCTCTGAGACGCTCGTAAATCTTGAGCTGTGCTTCATTGAGTTCAATGAAGAACAGCTCAAATTACGTGGCAAAGAAATGCCCTGCACTTCTTTGCCGAGGCAGTCCATTTACGTGTCGTCGTTTGACAGCTGTCAAACGACGACGCGTAAATTACAGGTTGTCTGCACAGTACGTCGGCAAACTCATTCAAATGAATGGGCAGATGTTTGCCGACGTATTGTAGCCCTATTTTCAGACATAAAACGAGGCATAATACGCCTCGTTTACGTCTGAAAATAGGTCGTGTGAACCCAGCCTTAGCGTGTGAACATACCCTTAGGTTGGATTCACAAGGGACAGAAATGCCGCAGATTTTCTGTGCGAAAAATCCGTGGCGTATTACAGTCCTAGGCTTGTGAATGAGATTTTCCGGACAGAAATTAGAGCACACTGCGTTTTTGTTTTTTTTAAACTGCATGATGCTCATTCTGTTCACTGTGGATGTTCACTGCGGATCTCAGCCTTTTCAATGTAGGAGGGGTAAAATCCTCTGCAAAATATGCACATACAACAGTGTTTTGCTGAGGAAATGCTGCAGAAAAATCTGGAGCATTTCCGTACTATGTGAATCCAGCCTTAGGGCTTGTCCACACACAACGGAATTGCTGCAGAAAATTTCTGCAGCAATTTAGTTGAAAGTCAAAGGCTTTCCGCTGCGGCAAAAACACACCATTTCCTATGGTTTTTACGGCAGAAAATGGTGTGGAAATTGCTGCGTTTCTCCCAATGTTAGGAGATGGAGACATCTCCTCTGAAAAACGCAGCAATTCTGCACACTTTCTGTAGCAGGAATTGACATGCTGCGTTCTGAAAAATACGCACCGCAGGTCAATTTCGGCTCGGAAATCTTACGCAGCATGTGAATGAGATTTGTTAAATCTTATCCACTATGCTGCTACTGTATTCTGCTGCGTTTTTTATGGCCAAAATTCCGGTCGGAAAAAACACGCCAATACCATTACGTGTGGACGAGCCCTTACTGTTTGGGAATAGGTGGGGAGAATGCTGGAAAATCAAGGAGCCAAAGATGACAGTGCTTTAAATTCGCTACAGACAAGTTCTGGCTGGAAAAGTCGTTATTGCAGTGTGACTGAAAGAAGTCATCATGGTCGGTATGACTGGAAAAAGTGCTCATGGCGGTTTACCGGGAAAGTGTGGACATGGCGGTATGACTGGAAAAAGTGGTCATGGCGGTATGACTGGAAAAAGTGGTCATGGTGCCAGATGACTGGAAAAAGTGGTCATGGTGGTATGACTAGAAGAATTCATCATTGCGGTGTGACTGGAAGAAGTGGTCATGGCGGTATGACTGGAAGAATTCTTCATGGCGGTGTGGCCCAGATGAAGAAGAAAAGGGAAAGCGAACTGCTCCAATCTGAGAAGACGTCACCTGTGATTCACTGGATTTAACTATACTATATTCCCTTACATGGTCTGCCCTGTGTAGGACTAATATCTACCACAATATGGTCAGTTTATGGTGGTAATATAGAGGTATTATTTGGCAACTTTATGACTATAATTTGGAGGTATATAGAAAATTATCTTATAGCTATGATGTCTTTGATGCTACTGGTGCAGAGTTGAGCAACAAGTGCGGGGCAGGGGGGCGACGACACCAGGTGCAAAATTTGACCCGGGGCCCATAGGACTCTAGTTATGCCACTGCTGCAATACATAGGCATTGGAGTGTATTGTACCAGCGATAAAATTGTCACTAGTTCAACTCCCCTAAGGGACTTGGAAAAAAAGGTTAAAGAAATGTAAATAACGTTTTTAATAATGTACAAAGAAAAATATATTAAAAGTAAAAAAAAATAATTATTCCATTTTTCCCCTAATGTAATGTAAAACATAAAAAAGTAAACATAATTAGTATCGTTGCATCCGTAAATGTCCGAACTATTGAAATATCACATTATTTAACCCACTGGATTACTGCAATAGAAATAAAAAAACAATGCCAGAATTGCCATTTTTTTTGTTTCCTTGCTTCCCAAAAGAAATGAAGTAAAAACTGATCAAAAAGTCGTATGTCCCCAAAAATGGTACCTAATAAATGTGTCACATCTTTCAGCTTACCGAGCGCCACAATTGTGGCATATCAAGGCCGCAGGGTGTGCAACTGTGGCCCCAGTCCTCATGCCGCCGATAACACATAAAAAATATGTAGTCACCTCATCACTTTAACCCACCAGGTCCCCTCAGCCTCTCACTGCAGGCCGCAGCTCAAAGTCCTGGCGCCGAGCAGTGTCAGGGCCTTATATGCGACGCAGCACTCAACGCCATCGGTGTCACATACAACATCAGTACTTTGTTTGAGCCTCGGTCTGTTTTTTTCTGAAGTTAGTCCTCATGCACACTACCATGCCTGTAATTACGACTCATAATTATGGGCACGGCTGGCCGCAGACAGCCGGCCGTTTTTACGAGCCGTGCTCCCATTATAAAGTATAGGAGCACGGTCCGTAAAATAAAAAAGACATGTCCTTTTTTTTCGGCAGGTTTCTACGGCACGGACACCCTCCTGTAGACATACGGGAAGGTGTCCGTCGGCCATAGAAAAGAATGGGCCCCTAATTACGGACCGTAATTATGGGCGATTTTATGGTCGTGTACATGGGGCCTAAATGATAGTAAATATGCCCCATCCCATTTTGTTAAGCTCCGTCCCTTTTTCACAGATAGCGAGGGCGGTGTAAAATGCACAAAGGTTGCAATTTTCGCCGCAAATTGCAACTTTTAGGCCTTTGCAACTTGAAAGGTTAATCAGTTCCCCCACAATAGTCTTTCCTTACTAAACTGATAGATATTGTGAAGTACATAACCCTAATATATTCATCTTTCCTAGTACTGAGTTAATACGAGTCTAGTAGCTGCTTCACGTTGCACTGACACGAGCAGCCCGCCCCTGACGTGAGGCACGTGATGCGAGCAGACCATACGTGTTGCTTGTCAGCGAGCTTATAACGTGCACGGACGGTTAGAGGCGAGACGAGGTCAGAGCCGCCTAAGAGGGGCTGTGTAGAAAGATCTAGAAGTTTCAGCACCAGTTGATTTCGGTACTCGGAGAAAATGGCCTCAGCGAGCGGCAGAGGAGCGGCTTCCAGAGCGCCATGCAGGTGTGTTGTGAGGGCCATGGTGCGGCATAGGATGGCGTATCACAGCACATGTCGTTACTACCGATGTGTGCTGGAGTTCTGACTAGTAGTGGCCGGGTCTATGGAGCCGTGTTTTGCGCTCTACTAATCGTTTAATATTACCCCCCACCCCCATGTCTTTATTTTGTGTTTTGATTTTTCTCATTAAATGCCGCTATTTCGAGAAAACCGTAACATGACAAGAACGTGTGAATATAACCGCTATGGTGGTGGGGGCTGGTTAATACAATTTCTGTATATAAGCGCACACCCAGTGCTGGCCATGTGGAAAGCTGCGCTTCAACGTTTAGTGATGTAAATGTATTTTTTTTTTCCTTTTTAATACACTTTATTTCATGTATCAGAAATGTGTAGCACGTTTACGTTTTACTTTAGGAGTTCTGTCATACTGTTTTTCCTATTGACAGAAAATCGCATGTGAGTGCAATCTATGGTTTTGTTTATGCAGCTTTTATGATGTGATCTTATGTGGTGTCCATATTAGCCTTTGGGAATCGCCTGTATACATGTGGTTACACGTGCCCACTTTTTGAAATTGTAAACCTGTCATAGTTGGATTGTTGTTTGAAACCAAATGTACGCATGCGATTTATATGTGCCTTAAGAGGTTCATCTTAGTGCCATTAGCGCACAGTATTCTACTACCCTGAAGCGTGATCATTGCCTTGCATGATATTGTGGGCCTTAAGACTAAGGACTTCACAGGGTTACTGCAATTCGTGCTAATGTTCAGGCCACATGCACACTATGCGTATTACGTGTGGGTTTGCCGTGCAGGTTTTCCTTCTGCAAATCTGCAGCATAACACAGCACCAGTGAAGTAATTGATGTTTTAGTGATCACATCTACATTACTCCAAAAAAATTTATAAAACGGAAACGTACCAAAATCGGCAGCACAGCACCTTTTTTCTGCATGTAAAACCAATTTACCTGTATGCCAGTGTACCAGCCAACTGTAATATGAGTTACTGACCAGCAAAGTAGTCTTAATACATGCGCATAACATTCTGCATTTCACACTATAATAAGTGATTTCTTTAATGCTGCTTAAATTCTTGTTTGGTAGAGCGTTTTTACGAGGCAGTTGTAGATGGGGCACAAATTGCCGCTTCTCTCATGAAAAGAAGTCCGTTCCAGTGTGCCGGCACTATCAAAATGGATTCTGTGGCTATGGGGACAAATGCAGGTAATTTTGTTGTGACTTATGAATGTGAAGCCATAATAATAATAATAATAAGTTATTGCGCTTTCCACTGGATCTTCTAGACCAGGGGTCTCAAGCATGTGGGCTGTCATCTGTGACCCCCGAGAAGAAAGCGTTCGGAAGGAGGATCGCTCCTTTATGACATCAGTCCTCCGGCGCCGCGAGTGAATTGGTGAGCCCGCGGGGACAGGATAGAGCGGTTGGAAGGAGGAGCGCTCTTTCATGACGTCGGTACTCCCGCATTGTTGAGCAGTGGCCCGACAGTCGCATGTAGTAGCGCCCTTACCCCAGTTTTGACAGCGCTACACACCCCGGTCGAGGAGGGAGTCTCAATGGAGCTACCTACATGGAGCGGGTATGTGGCGCTATCAGCAGGGTGGGTGGGGTGTGTTGGGCCCATTCTACAGCAAAGGAGTCCCAGGCCAGTACATCGGCCTGCTCTGGCTTGGGATTCTACTCCTATAGGGAGGGGGGGGGGGGGGTGTGATCTACAGAGGGCTCTGTGGCAGTATCTAAAAAGGGGCTGCCATCTTGACGTGTCTGAGCCGCTGGACTGCATTTAGCGACCCTTAAACTGGAAAACTGAATTGTTGAAATAAGCACGTGGAGAATTCTCTCATTTTAAACCTAGCGGTAATTTTATAGTCATGCGGTATTATTATAGTAATGTAATATTGTTAGTAGTTCAAATAACTAATTAACATTAATTTTATATTGTATCATTTTTGAAAGTAATGCGGCCCGTCAACTTCCCTTTTTTTTTTTTCTATATGTGGCCCACTTACCCGGCCAAGTTTGAGACCCCTGTTGTAGAACGTGGTTTATAGCTGGGACCAGAGCTTAGGGGCTGTAAAAGCCTATCATGGTTTTTGAATAGCTTAATAGACCTGGTTTCATAAATTTTCATGCCATACATCACAGCTATCTGTTAAATATATGCGTCACAAGTTATTAGCTGTTAATGATGTATACTTTAAATGGATGTAGGGCTGGGCGACTTAGCGCAAAAATAAAATCTCGATTTTTCTTTAACGCTCTTGAGAGATTTTTCAACTTTAATCTCTTTTATTTTTTTCCCCCTATTAATAATTTAATAAGCTGAAAAATATACCAAGAGATTTGAAGAATAACTCCCATAAAAAAAATGTTGTGCCTTGCCAGTTTGTAATGGGCATCTTGTACACGTATGTTATTTATTTTTACTTGCCATGCATCTAGCTTTCAATACACTGGCTCTGTTCGGCTCCCCCATGCAGTCACGTAATCTGTAAACTGACTCACCGATTCATACAGCGTCTAAATAAATATCATATATGTGTTCAAGATGCCCATTACAAACTGGCAAAACAATAAGGCTATGTTCACGCGCAGTGGTTTCGGACGTTTTACGCCTGAAAACAGCTCCGTATTTTCAGCTGTTTTTGGTCACTGCGTGTGAACATGCACTACAAACTTTCAAGGGCGTGCCCTATTTGTTCTTTATATAAATCCTTTTTTTTTTTTTTTTTTTTTCCATAAATTTTTATTCATTTTAATACAATCCATTACACACAATCGAAAAAAGTGTCACTCGTAGAAAGACCATGCAATAAGGGCACAGCCCAAACAGGAGAGAACATTACAAGCCATAAGTGCAAAATACAATCACAGTAGTCTGAGGAAGCTGAAAGGAAATGAGCATAGTAACAAAAAGGAACGAAAATGCACCAATCCAACCCCCCAGACATCCTAAAAGGCGATGGTAAGAACATGTATGCACAATGACCACTCACAATAGACACACTGAGGGAAGGAAAAGATAGAATGGGAAACAAACAAGGGCAAGGAAAAAGAAAGGGAGGTCTTGGCGAACCTGGACTCCAGCACCTGAACATCCTAGATAAAATGAGAAGCAGCCATGCGCCTGTCAGATGATGTTAGAGCAAACCAACCCCACAACACCAGCCTGCCGTCCAAACGTTAACAGTCTCATGGGAAAGGATGATTTTCTCAGTTCACTGCAGTGTGATAGGTGGAAGAAGAAACGTATGCCAGTGAGACCAGGTATCCCTGTACTGCAGAGAAGTGACCAGGGAATGAGCCATAAGGTATTCCATTTGCTGTATCAAAGCAACCTCCTGGAACCACTCATCCAGCAGCGGAGGGACTGCTGTTTTCCACTTACGAGTGATAACCGATTTGGCAGCCTGGAGGAGACGTCTAATTAAAGAACATTTGTAAATGGGTAGCGGCATAGGGAACATGAATAAAAGGACCGCCTTGGGGGAATTGGGGACCAAAACCCCAGTAACTTCCATTATAATTTTAAGAACCGCCTCCCAGAAACTCTGCAAACTAGGGCAACTCCACCAAATGTGAGACATGGAAGCCCCCGACGCCCCACACCTCAAACACTCGTCCGGCACAGACGGCTACCACCTGTGTAGGGCAGCAGAAACTCGATACCGCCTAGAAATAATCTTGTAGTTAGTTTCCTGGGCTCGGATGGCTATTGAGGCCTTCTGGGAAAGGTAGAAACACCGTCTCCATTGAGCGTCAGAGAATGTCGCGTCCAATTCTGTCTCCCAAGCCCTGCAAAAGGACACTAAACTAGTCGGTACCACTGACCTGACAGATAAAGGTTTCAGCGCTAGATGCAGCTGCTCTTTATACAGGATACAAAGCAGCTGTATCTCAAAGTAAAAAATAATACACATTTTTATAAAAAATGAAATGTCAAAGGTGTACATAGCCTTTAAGCTAACCTGAGGCTATGCTGGTAGCAGGAACAGAATGTATAAGGTAGTGAGGTACAGCCGGGATACAGTGAGGGTACTGGTTTATGTGTGTGTTGGGGGAAGGGATGCACGATGCATCGAAACTTCGATACCGTGCACCCTCAAATGGTTCGATACCGTTAATTCATGTATTTCGATACTAAGTGTGGGGCTGCGGGTATGTGATAGTCACTGCCCCGCTCATAACAAATGCACGGTCAGCCCGATGTGTTGTGACCAGCGCTGCACTAACGATTGCCGGCTATTAAGAGCGAACTTGGTGGACACACTGCAAAACACCCCCATGTTCTGTCTTCATTGCCTGTGCCGTCGCTCATTAGTGCAGCGCTGGCCAAATCACCTCCTGCTGACTGCGCGCGCGTTTATTGTCCTGAGCGGGGCAATGGCTGTATTACACAGACGCAACCCTGCTCTAACGATGTCCTAACTGTCTGTGTACTATCCATACACAGGCTAATGTACTGGCATATAGACATATGCCAGTACATTAAAGTTTAAAAATAATAATGTTACATTTAAAAAAACCTTTTTTTTTTATACAATAAACATTAATGAAAATAATTCTCAATACATAAAATATACACCTATTCGGTATCTTTGCGACTGTAAAAAATTAATGGCGTCATTTATTATATATATGCTGCTATAAAATAAACAGCCCTCACTTATTAATGCGAGGCATGAGGTATTATGAATTTTGAGCCTCCATGTTAATAGTAATTAACCCCATCATGTACCTCACACATTAACCCAATGTTGTCCATTATGACGGAGGAACATGGAGGTTCAAAAATGAATACCACGTACCTCACATCAGAAAAGAAGATTTTTATTTATTTTTTATTGGCAAAAGTATAGTTTTGGTATCGCAATACACAAAGTATCGGTATCTAAGTTCAAATTCTGGTATCGTGACAACCCTAGTTGAGGGCACATAAAAGGCTGTCATTTTGGCTCACCTGGGGCTTCGAGGAACAGCTGATATAGCCTATAAAATGTGGAAAGCATTAGCCCTGCCTCCCATTCCTTTATATACAAATAGCCAGCCTGCCCACCAATCAGGACTGGCTCAAGTTTTATGTGGGCTCTTGGGCGACAGACTTGGTGCCCTTTACAGGGGAACTTACGGTGGCAGTAAAGTGGCAGAAAAACGTCACTTTGTGCCCCCATATAGAAGTTAGGCCTTGTTTGCACCCCCATAGATCTAGTGCCCAGTGTAATGGTGCCACACTGTCTGTAAGATGACAGTGATGACGGGCTTCCCCCAGAAACTGAGTCTCCGGCAGTCTCCATTTACACCCCACGCCCCCCCATCCCTCTTCTGAATGCCCTCCTGCCCTTGGCTGGCAGCATATGACTTCATAAGCTGCCAGCCAATAGAAGACTAACAGGTGCAGTACTGACATCCTGTGCCAGTACTGTGGAGCATTATTTCGGGCAGCCACAGGAGGTGAATGAATGGAATGACGGCCAGTGTCCACGCAGAGGAGCAACAGTGATAAATGAGCGACCCCATTTTAGTCACAGGTGATGCACTGGGGCAGAGCTTCCTCCTGTAGTGCAGCCTGACGGTGAAATCTATTATGTTTAAAAAAAAAACAAAAAACAGAATAGTCACAGGCCTCCAGGGTGAATCAACCCTAAATGGATGTCGTAATGGCCTATGGGGGACCATGCCTAACAGTAACATCTGTCACCCATAGGCTATTATGGCATCCATTTAACATGTCACCAAAAGCTTGTTACTTGCATATTAAACAGATGCCCTAATAGCCTACGGGTGACTGAGATCACTGTTCGGTATCAATCACGTCTACATTTGGGGTATACGGCAGGCCAAAATGGTGGTGTTCGTGAGATCAGTCCATCTTCATCTCTAAATCACTGAATACAGACTTTACTAGTGAACTGAGAGAGTGATCATTGCAGGAGGCAGAATAAGTTGAGATTGAAGAAAATTTTATATATATCGTATTAATTTAACATGATAAATCACCAATTGTACTTGATTTTAGAGGAAAAAAATTAAACTAGGGTTTAGGTATGTACCGAAACTTCGATACTGTTTCGATACTCTGCATCCCCAAACGGTTAAATACCGTTATTTCATGTACTTCGATACTTCGCTGTGCGGCCGCACAGCTCAGTATTGTAACACATGAATGTATGAGAGCGAGGCTGCGGCTGTGTGATAGTCATTGCCGCGCTCCTGAGTCCTGATAAGTGCGCGGGGTCAAGGATGATGCGATGCGGCACTGAAAACAGAACATGGCGGGCGCACTGCAAAACACCCCTATATTCTGTCTTCAGTGCCTGAACCGCCGCTCATTAGTGCAGCGCCGGCCGCATCTCCTCATGCTGATCACGCATGCACTTAGTCATTGCCCTGCTCCTGACAGGATTACACAGCCACAGCCTGTAGACCTCATCTCTGCCGTTATTCCCGTGAATGCTGCGATCACAGCGGACTGCAGCATTCAGGGGAAAATGAGAAGGGGGGGATGCCCCTTGGATCACGTCACAGGGAATTCCTGTGACGCGATTGAGGGACATACCATAAATGGGCAGACAGCCCAGGGTCCATTGAAGGACCCCAGGGCTGTCCTACCATATTTCCGGTTAGGGCATACTTAGTACATAGGCAGTTGTTAGGACATACCTATCAGTACACAGGCTAATGTACTGGCATATAGATATATACCAGTACATTACTATCAGCATATAGATATATGCCAGTACATTAAAGTAAAAACATAAAGTAATGTTAAATTAAAAAAAAATAGTCAAGGGAAAACAGCTGCTGATTTTCAGCTGTTTTTTAAAGCAAACCTGTTTATTTACAGCTTTTTTTTTTTTTATTTTTTTTTTTTTTGGAGCTTTTTTTCTAGAGTCAATGAAAAATGGCTAGAAGTGACAGGCGCGTCTTTTTCCGTGCCGTTTTTCAAAACGGCCGTGAAAAAAAAAAAAAAAAAATGCCCCATCGGAACAGAACGCTGTATTTCCCATTGAAATCAATGGGCAGATGTTTGGAGGTGTCCTGCTTCCGATTTTTCGGCCGTCTACGGCCTGAAAAACTGCCGACACTGAGCCGTGTGAACATACCCTAAATTCTATGGACACATCTGAAAGGCTTATTTATTTTTAAAAAAAGGTGTGTTTGGTGCAATTTTACAAATACTTTCATCCAGTTCATAACTTAGATGTGATAGTTTACAGGTGGCTCCTGCGTCACTGAACCCGTCAGGTCCGTGGGTTTGCATATTAAAGAGGCTCTGTCACCAGATTTTACAACCCCTATCTCCTATTGCAGCAGATCGGCGCTGCAATGTAGATTACAGTAACGTTTTTATTTTTAAAAACGAGAATTTTTGGCCAAGTTATGACCATTTTCGTATTTATGCAAATGAGGCTTGCAAAAGTCCAAGTGGGCGTGTTGAAAAGTAAAAGTCCAACTGGGCGTGTATTATGTGCGTACATCGGGGCGTGTTTACTACTTTTACTAGCTGGGCGTTCTGAAGAGAAGTGGATGATACTTCTCATCAGAACGCCCAGCTTCTGGCAGTGCAGACACAGCCGTGTTCTCGAGAGATCACGCTGTGACGTCACTCACAGGTCCTGCATCGTGTCGGACGAGCGAGGACACATCGGCACCAGAGGCTACAGATGATTCTGCATCAGCGTTTGCAGGTAAGTCAATGTAGCTACTTACCTGCAAATGCTGATGCTGCTGCAGAATCAACTGTAGCCTCTGGTGCCGATGTGGCCGACACGATGCAGGACCTGTGAGTGACGTCACAGATCTGCACTGCCAGAAGCTGGGCGTTCTGAAGAGAAGTGGATGATACTTCTCATCAGAACGCCCAGCTAGTAAAAGTAGTAAACACGCCCCGATGTACGCACATAATACACGCCCAGTTGTACTTTTACTTTTCAACATGCCCACTTGGACTTTTGCAAGCCTCATTTGCATAAACACGAAAATGGTCATAACTTGGCCAAAAATTCTCGTTTTTAAAAATAAAAACGTTACTGTAATCTACATTGCAGCGCCGATCTGCTGCAATAGGAGATAGGGGTTGTAAAATCTGGTGACAGAGCCTCTTTAACTGCAGATTTGCATGGATTTTCATTCGGCAAATCCAGTTTATTACAGTACCAGCAAAGGAAATTAAAGGGGTTAATCGGCCGGATCGGAGCCTAGCTCCGGTCCTGGCCGTTAGAGCACTATGTCAGCTGTGACAAACGGCTGACACCCGCGCCCGTGGCAACCATCGTGGTTGCCGACAGGCTACAAGACACTTCAATGCATCGATCGCGTTGATCGATGCATCTAAGGAGTTAATCGCCCGGATCGGAGCCTAGCTCCGGTCCTGGCCGTTGCAGAGGGGTGTCGGACAGCTGATAACCGGCGGTGATAGTGCTGGCTCAGCTTCTGACTGACCAATCACAGCGATCGCCGGCAGGAGACCACTGTAAATGGTCCCCTGCCGTCTTACTGTGCCGGTCAACTGTCATAAACAGTTGACGGCACAGTTCTGTCACCTTGCCCTTTGAAAGGGTGACAGTTTTTAGCCAGGACGCACCGGTACGTCCCGGTGCCTTAAAGCACTGCAATACAAGACGTCCCGGTGCGCTAAGGGGTTAAACATATTCTTGCTATGGGATGGGGGAGGTAGTCGAGAGGATAGGGAAGGAATAAGAGGATCTCACAGCATTGTATAGCAATATATGGCAAGAAAAAATTATAAAGACTTAGTCCTCATGCACATGTCGGTATTTTTGCTTCAGTATATGAAAGCTAAAACCAGTAGTGGAACGTAAACAGTGTGAACCTATAGCGGAAAAATTTGCACCTCTTCTATATTTTGGACCCACTCCTGGTTTTGGCTTCCAAATACTGACATGTGCATGAGGACTAAAACAAGTAGGGAAAAAGTCTTGAGCAGCATAAATCAGCCAAGAAAGTTGGACCTTTATACCAAGGGGCAATTGAAAAGGCGGGTCCCCGAATAAGAGGTTGAATTTGTAGTTGTACTTGAATGTTCCCCAAGACCCCAATTTAGTCAGATAGAAATTTTGGGAACTGACACATTAATGTGTGTGAGACTTCAGTATACCATTCCTCTATGGAAGGAGGATCAGAACCCTTCCATAATCTAGGGATAAAAAAATGTTGCTGCCTGGAGGAGGAAACTCGACAAGGACCCTTTTTGTATTTAGAAAAACCAGTTGGTATCATAAAATGAAGGGCCTCTGGTGTATTTGGTATGGAAATATTGCCGATTTCAGTAATCAGTGAGAGGACCCATGACCAAGAGATTTATTTGAGGGCATTCCCACCAAATGGGACATTGTCGTTCCCCCCCCCCCCCCCCCCGTCTCCCCACCTGTACCTCCAACAGGTGTCTGGTACATTCGGATACCAACGTTGTAACAAGGCTGGGACCCTATGCCATCGCAAAATTTTGATAGAGGTTCCTGCACCTTCTTTGCTATTAGTGCTTTGAGTAAACTGGAAGGTTTTGTCAAAAGTTTGTCCCAATTCTTAATCCCAAGCTTTACAAAAGGGGGAGCGTATGAGTAGAATTGGTTAGCAGGAGGTTATCCAGTTCAGGACCGGGCTATTTTGAGCCTTCAGGACCAGACACAGTTTAGCTCTTTTTAGCATGTGTTAGTTAAATGGCTAGAACTTTATTTGTTTGCTTAACGACGTGATTTTAGCGTTTTTTTTTTTTTGTTTTGTTTTTTCCATAGACAATGCAGTTTGTTTTTTTTTTAATCGTTTTTATACACATCCTTTTTGCTATTTTAGAATTTTTATTAAAGTTGGTAAATAATATTACAAAAAAAAAATATCTTAAAAGTAAAAGCTTTTTTTTTTACTTAAGCTCTATTTTTTTTTTTATTTTTTGGTAATAGTTTTACCCTAAAATAGACCTTTTTATTTGTGATAGTCATTGTCTACCGTAAATTTGAATATATTACATGTCTATTAGGGTAACTGGGTCAGCGCTAGCGTTACAACAATGATTGGCGAGGGGTGGGTGTTTTCTTTTGTTTTTGCACTTATTTTTTTTATTACTATAGTCTGTCCTTCAAAGGTCAAAAAAGACCTTTGAGGAACTTTTATATATTTTTTTTTTTTCTTTCTTTTACACCATACTTTTCCCCTGTAACTGGGGCTGCTGTGCTGCTCCAGTTAGTGGAAATCAGCACTCTCATAGTGACGATTGTCACGAATAGGGCTGTGCTGGGTCTAGTAAGACCCAGCAGCAGTCTGTCACTAACAGCACCCGGCGATCGTGTGACCAGTCAGATGAACACCGGGAGCAATAGACAGCGGCCCGTCCACTGCATCTATTCCTAAACACAGCGTTCATTGAGCGCTGTGTACAAGCGATCAGAGAAGACAGAAGCAGCGAAAGCTGCTTCTATCCTCTCCTCGGGGTCCCCGGCAGTCGCTGACAGCCGGAGACCTGACATTCAGCTGCCCGATCTCTCGGGCAGCAAGTTAACCCGTGCTGTAAAAAGTCTATGGCTCGGGTTTTAAGGATCCTGGCCGTAAAAACACAGCCAGCGGTCGGGAACCAGTTAAATAACACACATATGGAGTGGGAGGGAGAGGATGATGGACACAACTGTTTTGAAATCTGAAAGCGCTCTATGGAGCGGTGTGCGTGGTTTTACAGATGAGTGTTTTAATTGAGTATAGTTGTAAGGGGCCCTTGGCAAATCTCGAACCCCTGGAAGTAGAGACTGTAGGGAAGCTAAGGTGGTACCTGATGGTGTTTGTGAAAAGCAAAGAGTTTTTTTTTTTTTTTTTCTGTCCTTCCTAGGAAGATATTAGAAAAGAGTCCCTGAGGAAAATCAGGATTATCGGTCACTGGGCGTATAGGGTGATTCAAATCTAGTGAGCTATCGACCTGGCGTGTATATTTTAAAGATATTAGTGTTATATGTACTAAATGACATGGTTTGTAAGGAGAGGTCAGCTAGGCATCTGGACCATGGAAGTGTGTATAGAGCTTTGGAGCAAATAGTCTGTGCAATCTGTATCAAAAGTTTGTGCGTGTCAATGTAAGAAGTCTAGTACTCGGGAGTGGACAGAAGCTAGATAATTTCTAGTCCTAGTCAGTCTCTGATTTTGGATCTAGTAACAACGTCCCACCTAAACCGAGAATGATTACCTGACCAAACAAAGTTTCTGAAACGTCGTAGGGAGAGCCAGAAGGGGGCAGGGATAAGGATCGGTATAGTCTGAAAAAGGTACAATAGCCTGCGAAGGATATTCATTTTTAGAGTGTTAATGTGACCAAACCAGGAGAAGTCACCCACGTTCCAGGACTCCAAGTACCTGTGCTTTTGTACCAGTAACTGATGGAAGTTAAGATCAAATAACGTATTCAGACCTCTATGAATTTGTAATCCCAAGTAACGGATACCGGCGGAGGGCTAAGCAAGAGTATTTATCTTGGATTATCGTTTTCGCTCTATGGAGAGAGACACAGTGCCTCTGATTTGGCCACATTAACCTTAAAGTTCGACCAAGTACCAAAGTGGTCGAATTCTGCCGTTACTGAGGTTAGGAATGTGTCTGGTTGGTTGATGTAGAGTAAGAGGTAGTCTGCGAACGTTTGTACTCCGCATGCCAAATGGTGATTCCATTAATATCTAGGTTGTTACTGATTAAAGATGGTTAAAAGATGTTCCATCACTGTATAATAGGGGGCTTCCCTGTCTCGTGCCATTGGTGATCGAGAAGGAAGCGAAAGAGTACCGTTAATTTATAATTCAGGCAAGGGATTGCAACATAGGGACATATTGACTCCTCCAACCCCTAGTGCATAATCTATTGCCGACCAGTATACCCGGTCGAATGCCTTCTCTGCATCGAGAGAGAGAGAACCGCTACAGGAACAGTGAAGTACTGGCCAAAATACTGACATGTGCATGAGGACTAAGTCGTTATCATTTTTTTTCTTTGCATATATTGCTACACAATGCTGTGAGACCCTCTTATTCCCTCCCTGGGATGAACCCCACCCGGTCAAGGTGTATATGATCAGACATTGTTGGCCAACATTTTTGCGTATATTTTAAAATCTATATTCAATAGAGAAATAGGTCGGTATCTAAAACACAGGTAGGGGTCCTTTCCCGGTTTAGGGAGCACCACGACAAGAGCCTCCATTGTTTGGCGGAAAGGGGAGGTGCCTGAGATGTCATTGAGAGTCTGAAGGAGAGGGGCTAAAAACAATTTATGGAACTTCGTAGTGAAGCCACCTGGGATTTTACCCCAGTTAGGGAGCATACTGCTGTTTTTTAGTTCCTCTGAGGAGGATTCCTCCAAAGAGGGTGCTAATGTAGGTGTGTGTAAGGGAGGGGTGGGAGATGTATTGGAGGGTGTACTAGAATTCGTGGTAGGGCCTTTATATGGCTGGGAATGTGGGCCATCAAGATTGTATAATTTTGAGTAGTATGCATGCAACTCTTCTGAAATTTCTTGAGTTTGGCTTAGTCCCTACACACTTCTATTCTTGATAAGGGGGATGTACGTTTGTAATTTTTGGGCTTTAACCCCTTCCCACTGTGGCCACTTTTGACCTTCCTTACAGAGCCTTCTTTTTCAAATCTAACAAATCTCCCTTTATGTGGTAATAACTATGAAATGCTTTTACCTGTACAAGCGATTCTGTGCTTCTTTTCTCATGACACATTGGACTTTGTTACTGGGAAAATTTGGTTGATACATTCTGTATTTTAATTGTGAAAATCATCAATTTAGCGAAAATGTCAAATTTGCATTTTTAATTTAAATGTATCTGCTTGTAAAAAGAAAAGATAATACTACACAATGGTTTCCAATATGTATACTTTAGATTGGCATGGTTCTTTGAACATCCTTTTCTTCTAGGACTTCACAAGGCTATTTTTTTCAGGGACCAGTTCAGTTGCGAAGTGGCTTTGAGACATACAATAAAAAACCCCATTTTAAAAACTGCATCCCTAAAAATATTCAAAACCGGTTTTAGAAAGTTTCTCACCCCTTTAGGCACCTTACAAGAATTAAAGCAAAGTAGAGGAACTTTACAAATTTCTATTTATTTTTTGCATAAATTCATTTTTAATTCACTTCATTTATTTTTCTGTAACACAAGGTTTTACCGGACTGAAGCACAAGCCAAGAAGCAAGCACCTATAGGATATTGGGGCCTTCTTCTTTTTTAGATATAAATTTAGGCACCATGTCAGGTTTGAAAAGGTCTTGTGATGACAAAACATAGGCAACACCCGAAAGACCCCATTTTGGAAACTACACCCCTCAAGGAATTAATCTAGGGGTGTAGTGAGCATTTTGACCCCACAGGGGTTTCACAGTTTATTAGAATTCCCTTCCCTTTTTTTCCCCATCTCTTGGGGAACTTGATGGACATGTATTTGTCTTTTTTTTTTCAACCGTACTAACTATAATTGTTTGGACATGAAAATAAAAATGCTTTCAATTTTTCCAATAAGATGTAGTTTTAGCAAAAAAAAAATCTTTCCACCAGGATTAAAAAAAAAAAAGCTCCCCAGCATTTTGTCAAGCAACTTTTCCAGTTTACGGAAATGCCTCATATGTGGTCATCAACTGCTGTTTGGGCACACGGCAGAGCTCAGAAGAGGAGTGCCATTTTGCTTTTGGAGTGCAGATTTCACATGTGCAAAGCCCCTGTGGGAACAAAACAGTGGGAAGCCCCAAGAAGTGACCATTTTGGAAACTTGACCCCTCAAGGTATTCATCTAGGGGCGTAGTGAGCATGTTGGCCACGCATGTGTTTTCCAGAAGTTAGTGTGCACTCGCTGTTGAAGAGTGAAAATGGAAATTTTTCCATAGATCTGCCATTATGTGGTACCCAGCTTGGGCCACCATAACAGGACAGCGCTCATTATTGTGCTGTGTTTTAGAAACACCCTATGCGTGGCCCTAATCTTTTGCCTGGACAATCAACAGGGCTCAGGAGTGAGGGCGTACCATGCGAAATTGAGGCCTAATTTGGCTACTTACACAATTGCGGAGGCTCTGATGTGAAATCATAAAAGAAGCCCCTGAAGTTACCCCATTTTGGAAACTACACCCCTCCAGGCATTTATTAAGGGGTTTACTGAGCATTTTCATCCCACAGGTCTTTTCCATAAATGATGGTGTAAAGTACAAATTGCAATTTTTCCTTAGATATGCCATTTCAGTGGCAAATGTCGTGCCCAGCTTGTGCTACTGGATACACTGCTTGGTGGTGTGTGTTTTTTATTTATTTTTTCCCTTCTGAGTGTTACTGGTATTTCAGTTTATAATGGAAGGGGGGGGGGGCAAAATGTAAGCAGAGTACATCAGGGGCATAGTCAGGTGGTATAATAATGGGGGGAAAATAATAATTCAATGAATGTTTGTTTAGTATGCTGTGAAGCAATCCTTTATGCATCGGCCAGTGTCACACTGATAAATGGTGTCCTTTCGTATTCCACCTGTTACACACTCAGCACCTTTGCAGTTTGGGGAGATTTGCTGGGTAAGTGTTTCCTGGTGTAATACGGGCACCCTCTCTTCCAGCAGATATGTTTTGGGCCCTCCCCTTCCTGGTTCGAAAAACTTTAGGGCCTTGATAAATCGCCTCTTGAAATAGAAGAAATGTTTCTCTGGCCTGTACAACTGCATATTTTTCTTTCCTGACTTATGGGAGCCTTGGGGTATGTTCACACAGTTTTTGTTTTTTGCAGGCAGAATGGGATCCTGAACAGACACAAACCGACAGATGAAACGGAGGTTTCCGTTTCCATCACCATTGATTTAATAATTGACCTCAAGCAGACCTTGTTGTTGCTTCCTGCCAAACGATGGGTCCGGTGCACAACAGAGACAAACGGAAACCATGGACACCGGATCAATCACCATTGAAATCAATGGTGGTGGAAATGGAAACCTCTGGTTTACGTCTGTCAGTTTGTCTGTTCGGGGTCCCGTTCTGATGGAAAGTTTCAACGGAATGTCAGAACGGGACCTCAACGCAGATGTGAACAAAGCCTTAGGCTGTATTCACACGACAGGGTCCAAGTGTCGGCCGATTAAAAAATGCTGTTTTAGTCTGTTTTTCACGGCCCTTTTGCATCCGTTCAGTTTCCAGTGCCGTGTTTTCGTTTTGAACAGCCGATTTTGACCGCTAATGCATCAGTTTTAAAAACTGATTCATTTCATTTGTGAATTGTTTGCCACACACTTCCCTCTGTAGATACTGCCACATGGACCCCGTTTTACATAGCACCCCCCCAAAGATGGCACCACCCTACCTTCCTGTAGATGGCGCCACTGTATGGGACAGTTCCAGGAGAAGTCTGACTTCAATGTCCATATATGGAGAGAAGTCATGGACTTCTCCTGGATCGGAATCACCGGCCACAGAGCTGGGGATTCAGTTTCAGGTGTAGCGGACCGCGCCTGGAGAAGTCCCTGACTTGACGGTCTATTTTATATAGACAGTGTAGTTAGGGGCTTCTCCTGGAGCGGAATCCCCCGCCACAGCTTCGGCAATGTGGCCGGGGATTGGGGATTCTGCTCCTACATTGAGCAAAAAAAAATACCCTCCTCCTCATATGCACTTCGCTCTCCTTCTCACAGTGCGAACGAGCAGCAAAGAGCACAGCTGTCACTCGGATCACATTAGAGACAGCCGTGCTTTACACGGCCCCATAGGCTGGGAAAACGGCCGAAAATAGGGCATGCTCCACTTTGTCAAAAAATCGGCCATGTGAATAGCCCCAGAATCCTGACACTTCTTCGGTAACGTTTGTGAGATTTGCCTTGCTGTAAATCTCACACAAACTTTACCGAAGTGTCTGGATTCTGAATAGACGTCCTGGCTGGTAGTGATGTCTATCAACTCTCAGGACACTTGAGTAACGTTAATGTGTGTGTATGTGGCTGCACATAGTGATCTAGTAAGATTACTATGTGCTGTGTAAATGAATGGGGAGGAGTGTATGACGCTGATTGGTCAGCGTCATACACTTCTCTCCACAACGCCCACTTGGTCAAAAAGTAAAACACGCCCAGTTGTACATTAAGAAAGTCATCAGCATAATGCTATAATAGGTCATAACTCCTGTCAAATGATTTTCTAAATTAAAAAAAGTGCTGTAGTCTACATTACATTAGAGTGCTGTAGCGACAATCACATTATGTACAAGATAGGCCACTTATAATGTGGTGACAGAGCCTCTTTAAGCTATGATCATTGAGATGGGAATACCCCTTTAATGTATTTCATTTATTTTTTCCATAGACTTAGTGGTATGCGGGTTTTTATTTATTTGTTTTATGGGACGAGCTGTAGTTTATTGGTATCATTTTGGGATGCGTGTGACTTTTTGGTCTCTGTGTCTCTCCCTCTCTCCCCCACTCCTGTAAAGAGCAGGAGTCCATTATTATGCCTCCTGTTGCCATAGTAGCAGTCAGCATCCCTGTGATTGCATGGCTGCCGATTTGCTACAAACCACTAAGATTCAGCGATCACTTTCGATCATACAATTGCTGCAACATACAGCTGACACACTTCAGTGATGGTGCAGGCTCAGCTCCTAAGCCTGCAAGATCACCACGACATAACTGTACTGCGCTTTGTGGGAACCCCTGTGTATATATACGGCAGATGTCGGGAAGTGGTTAAGAGCTTTGGCCAACAATCGTCCACTTTTTATCTCCATATTCATAAAACTTGCTGCAACACATTTGAAGGAAACTCTTGTGAGCTTGTTCCAGCAATTGTCGGGTGTCCTGCCAAGCTACCAAGAGATCTCACAATATTGGATAGAGTGCTCGTTTGTGGGCGATTTCTAGGGATTCTATTTTAAGTAGCACATGTGTTACCGCATGAGCTCATTCACATTTAATGCGAGAGCCACGTTTGAGGATTCCTCGGAGTACACATTTTTAATATTTCATATTTGATGGGAGAGCGAGGAGGAAGAGTCCATTTCATGATCCCCAATGAAGTATCCATTCGAGTAAACTACATCCTTCGTGCAAACCGCATCCAGCAACAAAGATTTGTTCGCTTCCATGACCAAACTGGTCTGGACAGTGAAGGGATAGTGACGAAGTAAGAAATCGGGGCATGGTCAGACCACAAAATGTTGCCGATATTTGTGGCTGGTGACCACAAAAGTTCCTCATGTTGCACTAGGATGTAGTCTATACCACTAAGGAGTAGTGGGGGGGGCCGAATAGAAAGTGTAATCCTTACAGGATGGGTGGGTTATTTGCAATGGCTCATGTAGCAGTTGGAAAGCTCTCCATATGGTTTTAATTACGTATAAGAGCATGGTGCGACCCATGGAATTGTCTAAAATTCTGTCTTCTATTAGGACAAGAATGAGATATCTGGCCTCTGGATCTACTGCACATTCCAGTACTTGGTGTGGGAGGGACTTATGAATTATAATAGTCACCCATTTGCTTTTGGAAGAGGGTTTCTCGCCATTGAGTATAATTGGTTTATAAGTGAGGGAAAATGTTTGTCGCTAAAATGGGTTTCCTGCTGGCAGGCTATATGTTTTGTGTTTGTGTAACATGGTACTTCTTTTTGGGGGTGTTCAGCCCCTTCACTTTGAAGGAGGTGAATTTGAGAGTCTCCATAAGTTCAAGGGCCCCGTGAGGTCCAATCTGTTCAACCGCTGGCTGCCATACAATAGATGTCCTAGGAATGCTGTAAAGGAATGGAATAAAAACAACATTAAAGAGGCTCTCACCAGATTATAAGTGCCCTATCTCCTACATAATCTGATCGGCGCTGTAATGTAGATAACAGCAGTGGTTTTTATTTTGAAAAACGATAATTTTTGAGCAAGTTATGAGCAATTTTAGATTTAGTTTCTTAAAGACCAACTGGCCGTGTTTTTACTTTTGACCAAGTGGGTGTTGTAAAGAAGTGTATGAGGCTGATCAATCAGTGTCCTACACTTCTCATTGTTCCAGCCCAGCTTCTTTCACTGCACAATCACACTGTGCTGTGGATCATGCTGGGCTGGAACAATGAAGTGTATGAGGCTGATTGGTCAGCCTCATACACTTCTTTACAACACCCACTTGGTCAAAAGTAAAAACACGCCCAGTTGGTCTTGAAGAAACTAAATCTAAAATTGCTCATAACTTGCTCAAAAATGATTGTTTTTCAAAATAAAAACCACTGCTATCTACATTACAGCGCCGATCAGATTATGTAGACGATAGGAGCAGAGGAGTAGCTAGGTTCTCCAGCACCCGGGTCAAAGATTCAGTTTGCCCCACCCCAACCGCATTCCCGGCATCTCCTTCTTCCCCCTCGCCGTGTTTGTTTTCTCTACCAATCAATGACGTGTCATTTCTTTTCCACATTTCTTTCTATGTAACTCGAGCATAAAAACATTTGTACATTTTACAAGCAATATAGTTCTATACACAACGCCAGAACCAAGCTCTGTACATATATACAGCACCAGAACCAAGCTCAATACATAAATACAACACCAGCACAAATACAGTTCAATTTAGTGCAACCCCTGCTGTACAGGTTTGTACGGCGTAAAACTACAGCTCCCAGCATGGCCCGAACAATGGTAAGGCTATGCTGGGAGTTGCTGTTTCACAAAAAATAAATCCTATCATAATCATACCACCCATCTCGCTGCAGCTCATACAGTGACTACAGTGCTGATTAGAGGCAGAATAAACCTTTACATTAAGTGACTCACCGGTGACATAACTTTTTTTTTTTTTTTTTTATTACAATAAATAAAAACTACTCAAACTCCCCTTAATCCCGTTCCCACGCTGGCCGGCAGCAATGGAGACCTGCTCTCTTCTGCGCAGGTCTCCTGGGGGTTGAACTAAGCGTCTATGAAAGGCGCTAATTGGCTGGGCAGGATGACTTTGCCTGTCATTCAGCAACAGAAGCTTCACTGGTACAAAAGCGCTGAATAGCCGGGCACGGAACGTACCCGGTCATTCGTTGCTTCTAATTGTACCTGTGTCCTATAGACACAGGTACAATTATAGTGAAGGAGGTGGCGCCTGGGGCACATGCCACCCCCCCCTGCCTTACTACGCCCCTGTGAACGAGGATAGGTGGTGTTAAAGAGGCTCTGTCACCAGATTTTGCAACCCCTATCTGCTATTGCAGCAGATCGGCGCTGCAATGTAGATTACAGTAACGTTTTTATTTTTAAACTAGCATTTTTGGCCAAGTTATGACCATTTTTGTATTTATGCAAATGAGGCTTGCAAAAGTCCAAGTGGGTGTGTATTATGTGCGTTTGCAGGTAAGTAGCTACATCGACTTACCTGCAAAAGCCGATGCCTCTGCAGAATCAACTGTAGCCTCTGGTGCCTGTGTCCTCGCTCGTCCGACACGATGCAGGACCTGTGAGTGACGACACAGCGTGATCTCTCGAACACGGCTGTGTCTGCACTGCCAGAAGCTGGGCGTTCTGAAGAGAAGTGGATGATACTTCTCGTCAGAATGCCCAGCTAGTAAAAGTAGTAAAAACGCCCCGATGTACGCACATAATACACGCCCACTTGGACTTTTACTTTAAACACGCCCACTTGGACTTTTGCAAGCCTCATTTGCATAAATACAAAAATGGTCATAACTTGGCCAAAAATGCTCATTTTTTAAAAATAAAAACGTTACTGTAATCTACATTGCAGCGCCTATCTGCTGCAATAGGAGATAGGAGATAGGGGTTGCAAAATCTGGGCCCATAGAACAATCCTGAGATGGGGCAGCATAGTTCATAGGTGAAGAACGACCCTTCACTTGTGCCTCATTACCTCCCGCCAGATGTCCTGCGCCCCCCCCCCCCCCCCCAAAAAATCCCTGAGGTTGTACCTGGGGTATTGGAGGGGAGTTTGTCCCGGGGTTTTGATGAGGAGGCTGTCCGGTGTCTCTGCACGTTTGTGATGCAGTGGGGGAGATCACTTTCTGTGTTACTGAAGGGGGTCTGCAATTGGATGCTGCAGCGGAACGCAGGTCGGCCTAGCTGTAATGGTACCTGCGCGGTAATTGGTAGCATGGGGTTCGGTGTAGGGATCCATCCACACTATGAGAAGATGGCAACATTTCCTATTCACAGCATGTGGCTTCATTGCTGCTCCACAGTCCCTGTGGGAGCGGAGGTTGTGGCAGGGTAGCATGTAGCTATAGAGTTGGGAGATGGGGTCTCCCTCAGGCTGTCTTCCACTGGTGTGTCTCAGTTGGCCATCTTAGTGTGAGTATGGCGCCTGAGATTCCAGCATCTCATGCCTGGATGCCTTTTTGTAGCTTGAAGGTGACGGAGGGCTTGACTTGTTCTTTTGTGTGTAACCCATGTTTGGGGTAGTTATAAGCCCGCTTTAGTGCTCAAGACTAGAGCTCAGAGACGTGTATCCCCACTCATGCATGGTTGGCCACGCCCCACCTTTCTCCTTATTTTGGTTCTTGTTTCCCCTTGGGGTCCTCTTGCACGGCCTGACGTGGGCCGTGCACACAAGTGGCGGCCGAGATAACTCCCCTCCCTTTTGCTCCTTCCTAAAGGAGTTATCCATGTTACTACGATCACTCGTCCCCATGCACTTCTATCATGTCGGCAGCACGTCTGTTTACAGAGATGTACTGCCGACAACTACAAAATTTTCGGGTGCGTAAATGATCCAATCAGCCGATGAACAAACGTTTGCTTCCCCCTCTGGCAGCTGACTATATAATTCCCCTCTTATTTTCCCTGGGTAATATAGGACCCAGATTAGCATAGATATACACTAAGTGACTTTTGCAGTAGGAACTCCCTTAGAAACCAAGGAATATATAATGAAATAAATCAGTAAAGACTGAGTGGGCTTGTGCAGGGGTTATATCTGCTCTCTGGGCGCAGAGCTTCAGTCCTAACAAGCTGAAGTTTTCTTTTGTACTTTATCACTAGCATGCGTGTCCCCAGCACTCGGCTCATTAGCTGGATGTGCACATTGCTATACACTTTGATCACCAGGTGGCACAATACTGTGTGTAAATGTCTAACTATTTTCCTGAATATTTTTTTTTGACCAGCATTGTTTCATTTTATTATCTATTTATTAAGATATTTAATGGAGGATCAACCCCTTTCAAGGTGCCCATATGCATTAGTCAAAACTCTGCTGAACCTGCCGATCTTGGGCTAGTCGGGAGAAATAGCTCAGTTAAAGGAGTAATTCGGCTGACCGTTACTCAATGTGTAGAATAACATGTGGTTTTTTATTTTTTGGGCAATTTTGTGAGCCAAACACAAGTGGATAGAAAAAAAGGAGACCTATCAGTCTTCTATAGTTCCTTTTTAATCCACTTCTGCCTTTTCGCTTTAAAAAAAAAAAAAAAAAAAGCCTCAAGTTGCATGTGTGATTTCATCTTAAAGGCTATGTACACCTTTCACCTGCCCGTACATGTGCAACATGTAATGGGCAGGGCTTCACAAACACTCTCACCTTACACTTTTTTCCTATCTTCCTCCGTTGTTTACATATCGGTGCTGTTCTATTTGGTCCCTGAACTGTCAATGGGGCGTTGCCATTTAACTAAATGGCAAGGGGGCGTGATCTCTTTGCTCTGACGCTGTCCAATCCGCTACGGACGGTGTCAGGGTGGCTTGTGCTGTGTTCCCTCCCGTGATTAATTATTTTTACTTTTTGAGATACAGCAGGTTTGTATCCTGTATACAGAGCAGCTGTATTGTGGGCTAGGACCTGAAAATCCGTGTGGTCCCCAGGACTGAGTGGTTCAGTGTGATAGGTGGCAACTCGATCCTTCGTGTCAGACACCTAGGACATGCTAACACTGGACCTGTCAGTCCCGTGGACCTGACCAATACAGGTTTCAGCTATAGATACAGCTGCTCTACATAAGGTATACAAAGCATCTGTATATCAAAGTAAAAAATGTTAATAGCCTATTTTGAAAGTTGCACCAATCACATTGATATAGTATTTATTTTATTTTTTTAAATGATTTCAAAGGTGTACATAGCCTTTAACCCCTTAATGACGGGCCATTTTGCACGTTAATGACCAAGGATTATTTTTTTTTTTCAGTTGCATTCCAAGAGACGTAACTTTTTTTTTTTTTTTTTTTTTTATTCCGTCGACATAGCCGTATAAGGGCTTGTTTTTTGCGGGACGAGTTGTATTTTGTAATTGCACCATTTTTAGATGCTTACAATATATTGATTAACTTTTAGGAGAGCATTGAAAATAAGCAGCTATTCCAGCATTAATTTTCACGTTATAAATTTACGCCGTGTACTATGCAGCGTAAATAACATTCGCTTTATTCTATGGGTCGGCACTATTACGGGGATACCAAATATGTAAAGGTTTTATGTTTTTCCTACGTTTGCACAATAAAAACCCTTTTAGAAAAAAATTACTTGTTTTTGCATCGCCGCGTTCCAAGAGCCGTCATTTTTTTTATTTTTCAGTCGATGTGGCCGTATGTGGGCTTGATTTTTGCGGGCCATTGTGTAGTTTTCATTAGTACTATTTTGGAGTACATAGGACTTATAGATTAACTTTTATTTTATTTTTTATGGGGGGAATGGGAGAAAAGAGAATTTTCCGTTTTTTGCAGTTTTTTTTGGAGGCCGTTCATCCGGCGGTTTAATGTGTTAATTTTATTGGTCAAGTTGTTACGATCGCGGGGATACCATGTATGTGTGATTTGTTTTGACACTTTTACTGAATAAAACCACTTTTTGGGCAAAAAGTAGTTTTATTTGATTTTGACTGTTATTATTATTTTTTTTTCTACAAACTTTATTTAACTGACTTTTTTTTTTTTTAAGTCCCATCAGGGGACTTCACTATGCGATGTGCCGATCGCATATATAATGCTTTGGTATACTGTCAGTGTAAAACTGACAGGCAACCTGTTAGGTCATGCATCCGGCATCGCCTAACAGGCAGATGCTGAAGGCAGACCTGGGGGTCTTTGTTAGACCCCCGGCTGTCATGGAAACCCGACAGCGACCCGCGATTTGTTTGCGGGGGCGCCGATCGGGTGACCGAGGGAGCTCCCTCCCTGTCAAACACATTAGATGCCACTGTCACTATTGACAGTGGCATTTAATGGGTTAAACTGCCGGAATCTAAGCGCGCTTCGATTCCGGCAGTTGCAGCAGGAGCCAGGCTGAGTATAACAGCCGTGCTCCTGCCGCTGATCGTGTGGGTACAGTGACAGTACCCGCGCCATCACAGGACGGATATATCTATCCGTCCTGCGCGAACTAGCAGCTGCTGAGGACGGATATATCCGTCCTTCGGCGTTAAGGCATAGTGTTGATGCCAATGGCTCTAATACCAAGCGTATAATCAGTTTAACACCAGTGGCTTCCTAGAAAATAATGTTTGCTTGACTTTATTACAGTATGTGCACACAGGGCAGATATGCTGCGTAAAACTATGCAGCGTATCCGTCCTAGAACACAGAATCTGCACCAAACTATGCCAATACTTACCCCATGGGCGTTGCCATAGCGATGTGTCCCTCTGTTCTTCACCTCCTGTGATTGGCTGCAGCAGTCACATGGGGTGGCAGGGCTGCATGAAAAACAAGGGAAAACGTCCTTATGATAACATCCTGGGGGTTGTAAGTTTTGGCTTTTATTTTTATTTGCGCCGCATTTGCAGCTTTTTTGCCGCAAATATTGTAAGATTTGCGATTTGTTTCAGTGGGGAAAAGCTGCAATGAAAATGCAGTGTTTCTGCAGGATAAATTGATGTACTGTGGATTTAAAAAAACGCATCGCAGGTCCATTTACAAAAGCTGTAAACCAACCCTGAAAGGTTGGTATACTTAAACATTTTCTTTACTCTCCAGTTTCCTACACCTTCCACTATGTCCGCGTTCAGATTCGCCTTCACTCTACCTTGCCAGCCGTAGAGTTTCCGAGCCTTGCATTGTTCCTTACATGCCTAGCCCTCAAGTTGGTCGTAGAGTCTCTGAGCCATCTGTTACTCCCTTGCAGTCATCTGCCTTTGCAAACTGGAGAGTGCCTGTTCAATTGCCCAGAGAAAACTGGGCGCTTGCAGCAGAATTTGTGCCACGGAATACAGGTAGAGTATCAAACTTTCCTTTATACTATTTGACCTAGGAGTATGTTCACAAAGTTTTTTACTTTTAGTCCTTGCTGGCAAAAAATTGGGAGCACTAGCCCATCTGAAAAGAAAATCTTTCCTACTTGTCACTGACTGGTTCTGCTCCCGTGAAATGTTCGGGTTTAACACTGTACATGTTTTTGTTTTAAGTGCACATTGATCCCTTCAGATTCACTTCAAATTGCCATGATTTCTGGTGATGACCACATGGTGTTCTTAAGTATGTGTGGCACTTATGGTGTATGTTCACAAAGTTTTTTGTTTTTGTTTTTTTTTCACAAGGATTTTGGTGCATATTCTTCCGCTGACGTCCACTCGTAAACTGCCTCCCATTGATTTCAATATATAGGAATTGGAACCCAGTTAACTGAGTACTGTATTTTTTGGACTATAAGACCTCTTTTTAGCAAGAATAAATCTTGCTAAAGAGTCTCTGCGTCTTAGTCAGCAGTCAAGGGGCCCAGTTGTGCCAGACCATAACCCCCCCCCCCCTTGATGGCTTCAATAACGCCTTCCCGACCCATTACGTGCTGGCGTCAAGGAGCCCACTCAATGCACTGCAGGTGTCTGCTGTGCTTTACAGCAGACACGCTGCTCTAATGACCTAGAACAGCGATCTTGCTGTTCCTAGCCATTTAACTAGTTAAAAGCCACCGTGGTTGCTATTGACTGTGGCATTTAAACAGTTAGGAAGGGGGACTGCCCCCTCCAATAGCCCAACTACCCCACTGCAACGCGATCGGGGGATGCCGATGGTTGTCATAGCAGTCCGGGGTCCTGATGAAGGCCCCCAGGTCTGCCTCTTGACACACAGGACTTAGCAGTGGCCTGTGAAAATGACAATATACTGCATTCGTATTGTACCATCTAACGATTGCTGGTTCAAGTCCCCTAGGGGAACTATTGTGTGTGAAAAAAGAACCTCTTCCCCCCCCCCCCCCCCCAAGCACAATGTGATAGATTAATAATAAAAAAATGGTATTGCTGCGTCCGTAAAAGTCGGAACTATTACAATATACTATGGTTTACCTCGCACAGTGAACGGCGTAAAAAAAAGAATTTAAACCACCAGAATCATTGATTTTTGCGCTAAAGAAAAATTAAATAGAAGGCGATCAAAAGATCATGTGCCAAAAAATGTTGCCTTAAAAAAAAAAACTACCACTCGTCCCGCAAAAAAAAAGCCTCCATTCACACTGCCCAATCGATGAAAAAAATATTAGTTATGGCTGTCAATGTGGTGAAACAGAACAATTTTTTTTACTTTTTTTTTAAAGTGGTAAAATATTAATTTATTTTTTTCCCCTATTTTCTGTTGTCTAAAACCTGGGTGCATCTTGTCAGGTGCGTCTTATAGTCCGAGAAATATGGTAACTGGTTTAAAGAGGAGTTCAATAGCATTTTTATAAACCTCTAATTTGTACCTTATGAATCTATTTTAATGCTGGTTTTATTGTTAACTTTTTAGGTCTGGTGAAATCTGTATCTAGTCCAATCCTAATGGATAAATCTAACGAAACTGAATGCCAGGATGAAACGAAGCCTCAAACCTCTTTAAAAATCCCCCAGTCTAAAAAGGTTAGTATAGTTATATATCCATAGATTACAATTTTTTTCAAGATAATAACTATTCACTAAATTCTTCATTGTAGGAGGATTTAAGCTTCCAGTATGAACGCAGCAAGGATGTAGTTTGTGGGATCTGCATGGATAAAGTATACGATAAACAAACAGCGGAAGACCGAGTGTTTGGAATTTTGCCAAACTGCAGTCATGCATATTGTGTTGGCTGTATTAAACGCTGGAGACAGACTCGGGACTTCCAGAATGAGGTTATAAAGTAAGTATCTTTCTTCCACAAACACAACGTGGACAGAAGTATTTGGACTCTCCTCCTAGGCTACATTCACACGGCCGTTTTTTGTTTTTTTTTAACAACCGTGAATATTGGCTGTCCTATTTTTGGCCGTTTTCACGTCCAGACGGCCCCCATAGAAGTCAATAGATCAGTTTTTAACGGCTATCAATACAGGTAACAACCGTTAAAAGCTGATCGGTGATATGGGGATTGGCAAGGGAACTACTAGAACACACCGATACAGCGGCATCCTCTTCAAGTGTGGCCTTCGCAGACTAGAGACCACACCTGACGAAGACTAGAGACTGTGCTGCATCAGTGAGTATGTGGGGCAGCCGAAAGTTAAATGTAGTGTATTGTTGCGCTCACTACAAGTGTAGTGTGGCGCTAGTACAGGGAGCATTGTACATAGTGATCAACTGTAGTGAATTTTCCAGGGCTGTCCAGATTTTACAGACCGCCCCTGAAAATTCCTACAGAGAGGCATCTACATCGGGGCTGTGTGTGGCATCATGACAATGACCTTCCTTTGGGTGTTTTCATAGGGTTGGGACAAAAAAACGGACTTTCATTTAACGGCCATGGATGAAAATTTGGAGAGTTGATCAGTTTTTAACCCCTTCCCGTGGGTCTGGTCTGTGTCTGTCTGCAACAGAAGCCTAATATTCCCTGCTCACCGGCGGGGCCTTTAAGGCTTCCGGTACCATCGGCAACATTTGGCCAACATGACGCTGAGCCAGTGTCGTCAGCAGTGGGTGTCCGCTGTATGTTAGAGCGGGGTATCCGCTCTATCAGCAGTAACCGGAGCTAGCTCAGATTCCTGCCATTAAACCCTTCGATGCAGCAATCCAATGTGATCGCTGCATCAAAGTGGTTTGTAGCAAATCGCCATCCGGCCATGTGATGGCAAGGCTGCCAACTGCTGCTATGGAAACTGGAGGCCTAACCATGGCCTCCTGTCTGCCATTACGGAAGCCGATTATGCCCCGACCGGAGCCTGATCGGCTTGTTGTCAGTGAATAACTGACCGTTCTAATACATCGCACTACATAGGTAGTGCAATGTATTAGAACATCAATCAAACAGTTGGACCTTCAAGTCCCCTAGTGGGACTAAAGAAAAGTGTAAATATAAAAGTTGTAAAAAATAAAATGTTCAAGAAATAACCTAAAACGCTATCGCCCTTAACCCGTTAGTGACCGGCCCATAGTGTTTTTACGTCTGTCACTAACTGGCCTTATTCCGATGCCATAGACTTTTTTTTACGTCGCGGCATCGGAATAAGTAAACAGGGCAGGGAGCTGTCAAGTCTCCCTGCTCTCAGCTGCCAGAGGTAGCTGAGGGCTGGGGGCGTCCCTGCTCTGCCGGGTGAGATCGATATTGGTATCGATCTCACCCGTTTAACCCCTCAGATGCGGTGCTCAATAGCGTGCACCACATCGGAGTGGTTTTAGAGGGAGGGAGCTCCCTCATCCAACTGACACCCAGCGATAAGATCGCCGAGTGTCAGTGTCTCTGGTGGCAGCCGGGGGCCTAATAAAGGCCCCCAGGTCTGCCTGTAATCAATGCCTGCTAGATCATGCCGCAGGCATGACCTAGCAGATGCCTGTCTGTTTTAAACGGACAGGCAGTAATACACTGCAATACAGAAGTATTGCAGTGTATTCTAATAGCGATCGGAGAATCACATATTAAAGTCCCCTAATGGGACTAGTAAAAAAGTAAAGAAAGTTTAAAGTTAATAAAAAAAAAAATGAAAAACCCACTTTTTCCCCTTACAAACTGCTTTACTATTAAAAAAAAAAAATAAAGTAAAAAAGTTACACATTTGGTATCGCTGCGTCGGTACCGACCCAGACTATAAAGCTGTTACATTACTTAACCCGCACAGTGAACATCGTAATTTTTTTTATAAACCACAGATAAATTGCTGTTTTCTGTGAATCCTGACTTTAAAAAAAATTTGATTAAAAAGTGATCAAAAAGTCGCATCTACTCCAAAATGGTACCAATAAAAACTACAAGTCGTCCCGCAAAAAAGCCCTCATACAACTGCATCGGCGAAAAAATAACAACGTTACGGCTCTTCAAATATGGAGACACAAACAAATAATTTTGAAAAAAAAGCGTTTTTACTGTGTAAAAAGTAGTAAAACATACAAACACTATACAAATTTGGTATCGTTGCAATCGTAACAACCCGCTGAATAAAGGTATTGTTTATACCACACGGTAGACTGCGTAGATTTAGGATGCAAAAAGGTGGCAATGTCAAAAATTTTTCTATTCCTCCCCCCCCAAAAAAAAGTTAATAAAAGTTAATCAATAAATAATATGTACCTCAAAATGGTGCTATTAAAAAAATACAACTTGTCCCGCAAAAAAACAAGACCTTATATAGCTATGTCGATGCAAAAATAAAAAAGTTATAGCTCTTGGAATGCGACTATGTAAAAAATAGTTTGGTCATTAAGGGGTTAAGTCATTTATTATTGGAAAAAAAAACCATACATATTTGGTATCGCCGTGTCCGTAACCACCTGAACTATAAAAATATTTTATTTTTCCCGCGCAGTGAACGCTGTAAAAAATGCCAGAATTGCGTTTTTTTTTTGTCACGGTCTTCCAAAAATTGAAATAAAAAGTGATCAAAAAGTCGCACGTATCCAAAAATGGTACCTATAAAAACTATAGCTCGTCTCGCAAAAAAACAAGCCCTCATATAGCTCCGTCGTCGAAAAAATCAAAAAGTTATGGCTCTTACAACTTGGCGACGGAAAAAATACATTCTTTTTACAAAAGAACAAAGTTCTATAAATAGGGTATCGCTGGAATCGTACTGACCCGCAGAATAAAGTTAACATGTAATTTGACGCGTGGTGAACGCTATATAAAAAAAAAATCTGAGAGAACTGGCAATTGCTGTTTTGTTTTTTTTGGTCACCTTGCCTCCCAAAAAAAAGGATAAGTGATCAAAAAGTTGCATGTACCCCAAAATGGTACCAATAACTACAGCGCATCCTGCAAAAAAAACAGCCCTCATACCACTACATCTATGAAAAAATAAAATTAGTTAAGGCTCCAATAAGTCGAGGAAAAATATTCGGCTGTGCCAGCTCGAGGGGAACATTTCTTCTGTTTCAAGGGTCTATTTATCAAGGCCCTAACATTAGGGAACCCGGAATGGGAGGGCCCAATCATATCTGCCAGGGCAACCGTATTACACCAGGACAACACTTCGCATCTTTGCAGTTTGAGGAAGTTTGCTGGGAAGTGTGGACCAAATGGGAGATGAGTAAGGGCACCATGCCTGTACAGAAAGGATTGCTTCACAGCGTAACAAATA